>NW_009236012.1:0-2182 GCF_000690835.1 Fulmarus glacialis | reverse complement strand
GCGGCGCTGCCGGTGGTGCCGAGCGCGGTGCCCAGCCACAGGTGCCCACCGGCCCTGCCTCCTCCTGCAGAGCCGTGGCAAGAGGGGCAGAGTCCGGAGAGCCTCGGGTGGCCAAGCCAGCTCCTGCTGCTCTTTTGGAAAGGGCTGCAGAAAGCAGCTCCCTCAGGTCTCGCCGCTGCTGCTTCGCCCGAGCATCTCTGGCCCCTTCTTCATCTCCGGATTTCACCCTGCTATCTATAGCACCGATCGGTAATGCCGGGGAGCGATGGCAGTAACTCGTGACCCCAGGGCAGCCGTGCCCGTCACGCCGCCACTTTGGGGATTTTGCTCGCCGGGCGCCTGGATAGAGAGATGATCTCACATGGGAGCGTTTCACAGCTCTTCACAACAAGTTACTGGAGGGTGCTTTAAAGCCTAGTGCTATTGTGCCATTATCTGTGCCTAATTTCCCGTTCCAGCCCCTAACATTTCAATTTCCCCCTTCACTGATCTCCTGCTTTAATAGCTCTTCCAAACTTTGCTTAAGTTGAGAAGTGTCCATTTGGTACCGTTCCTGCTGCATCCTACCGATGCCTCGCCTCCTTCCTTTCTCCTACTCCTTTCCCTTTTCTCATCTTTTTCTCCTTGAAAACACAGCCCCTATTCCCTCGCTCCCCTGGGAATCGTGGCGCCGGCCGTGCCGCTGCTGGGGATGCTGCATTTCTCCCTGCTCAGCTCCCTCGCAGGGAGCCTCAGCTGGACTCTGGGAAGGAATTTCACGGAGCTTGTGACCCTTCACTTTTCCTTTTCTTCTCTTTCTTTGCAGTCCTCAAACCTAGCTCAAGCTGACACTCCACTTTTACAGCCCCAGCGTGACTTGAGGGCTGTGCTTGGCCAGAAAACCGTTCCAAATCAGTTCAGCGGGTTAAAACCGCGCTCAGATGGTCTCCAGCGAGCACTGCATCTTTTGGGCCTTTTGTCCCACCACTTTCTTTGCTCATTCAACGTGCTGAGCGCTTTTGGCTGGCAGCACTGTCCGGTCTCTTCCCAGCCCCCCGGAGAAAGGATGCTCCTGGGCTCCGGCGGCCACTGCTCGGTGTCACTCAGCTGTCACCGGGCTTTGTCCCTGCCCGCATGCTGTCTCCCCGGACAGGCTCTGCTCCAAAGCGCTCGCTCGCCCCGCTCCGATTCTCCCTGGCACAAGCGACCCGCAGGCTGCTCCCGGCACCGAGCAGGGACATGGGCTCAGGAGAGGGTTTTGGGGGGCTCTTGGCTGCTTCTTCCCCCGTATCCCACTGAGTTGCTCCTCAGTGGAGGAGACGCTGGGAGGGGTAAATAGCTCAGCACAGTTGCTGCTCTGCCTTACCCTCTGCCCAAGGAGAGGCAGCCTCAGCGGCTTTGGGAGTCAATTATTTGAGGCCAGACAGCACTAAAACCTGCCAACCCTGAGGGAAAAGGTTTTGTTTGCATTTTAGCCCTGGCTCTTGTTTTTCAGCCACATGCTCCATCTGACTTGCAAAGACGTTGGTGGGATAAGGTAGCACCTCTGAGCACGCATGCGCCAGCTCCTGCCCCTGCGACGTACGATGTGCAGCCGTGGAAAAGCCCCCGCGTCCCCATTTCTCTACCCAGGAGGGCCACATTTTGAGAGCTCCTGCCTTCCAAAACCCCCGGAGAATAACAGTGCAAATATGCCAGCCCAAAGCATTAACGGCGGCGGTGGATGTCACCGGCTGTGGGATGGTTCCCAGCTGAGCGGCTCTCTGGGCTGATTGAAAGCAAATTGGTGAATGTGGGGCTTTTCTTTACCAGGGACTATGATCATGGCTAATTGCTTCGATGTACAGGTTTATGGACTGTTACACGGATATTGCTCTTCTCATGCTTCACAAAACCATTTTATAAATGGAGCTGGCTGCGATCCACTGCTATGTGTATAGCTGTTGGTCTGGATGTCAGCACGGGGTCTGAAGCAAGGAGAAGGAAAACACGAATGAGAAATAGATAGGGAAAAACAAATGTCAAGCTGTGCTTTTTATAGACCAAGGGCAAAGTGCTGGCCAGCCTTTTAAACAGAGAGAAGTAGAGAAAGATGTGCTGGTAATTGGAAACGCGCACCCCGGGGAGGAGGGCAGCCTGGCTCCTGCACCACCGGGCAATCAGGACACTGCCCGGCCGGCCCCGGCCCGGGATGCTGCGCTCC
>NW_009236011.1:0-16049 GCF_000690835.1 Fulmarus glacialis | reverse complement strand
CACCGGCCCCGCCGCCTCCGCCGGCGCTTCGCACCCCGCCGCCGCGCGGAGCTTGGCGAAAATACCGTCTGTGCTCTTACAGGTGTTACATTTTTTGCTCCCCCAGTGACCAGTAACAGTGCTATTGGACTAAAAGAATATATCTAAAAACAATGTGCTGGCATCGCTGAGAACATACATATAAGGCCACTGAGGTCCACACAGCAAGGATTGCACAATAACCCATTAAAATAAACATTTGCAACCACAGATAGCTGGACTGAAATCCCTGCTCTGATACAAATAACATCTGGACAACTTTTGTATGCATCTTCCAGCATAAAACACCCTTGAGAAAAAATAGAAGGCAAGCTAAAAGACAAAGGACCACTAAAGATTTTATTATGCTATGGGTGTGGTGCCATAAATTTGAGGGGATTCAAGCAAGAGTTGCCAAGCTTGAATTTAAACAGCATGTTGTTTTTAAAAGTTGTAACATTAGTGACGAACAAGTCAGTGTTCTTACATAATTAATCCAGTGTGAAATAGAGTGACTGGAAGACATCCAGTGGTTTAAAAATAACTCAATCATTTATAAGATCCACAGTACTATAGGATTTAACATTAAGGCACAGGAAGTGAAGGCATCTTGGTACGGAGCATGCTGTTTTAATTCCACAAAAGCTTTATGAATTCAGCTTAACCGAGCTCACTGTACAACAGCCCTGCGCTATGCAAAGTGAGGGAGCTTCCTCTCGAGTGGATCCCAGGTTTAATGAGCGGAGGTTTGTGACCGTGTGGTGTTTTTTTTTTTTTTCTCTTCACCATGTAGAGTTGTCTCTAGCTGGAGATGCCATTAAAGAAACAAAAATGGGAGTGCTTTTTTCAAAATGGTAATACTTGACTGGAAAGACTGGGAGAAAGACAAAGATATGCGGGGAAGCTAATGAGTGTCTTCAGAAGACATATAATCATGGTAGGAATTTGAATGGACTTTAACATCCAGTGTTATTCGTTAGTGGCGTTTCCAGCTGGCAACAAGCACAAGTAAGCGCAAACTGGAGACACAGCGTGAGTGGGGCTTAACGTAATGATAAAGAAAAACAGCCAAACAAAACCCGCATTCACTGCGCTGACCTGAAGTCGCCACTTACATTTGTAAACCGAGGGCCCGATTCTGCAAGTTATTCCGACACAAATCTCCAGCAAAGCTGCCTGCAAAAGTAAGACATGGTTATAATTACTATTGCTAGAAGCAAGCAACAAGCGTGGATATATTTCAGCCCTCCCCTCATGTGTCCAAAACTGGGGGGGAAGGTCCAGGGAAAGCTGTCTCTGCCTATACTATTTTCCAGTTCCCGAGAGAAACTGGTGCACCTTAATTTGGGAGCAAGCTCCCGGGCTGCATCCAGCTGTCCTGCCTGCACTCTGCTCTCACCCAAGCGCCCGCCAGTGCTGAGGGACGAGCTGCTGCTGCAAGGTGGATATCTGGGGCAGGGTTTGGTGAATTGGAAAACTCTACAAATCTACTTCAGAAGGCAAATTGATACGCAGAGCGTTACATCCATGCCAAAGACAGGGGATGTCTCCCTTGCGGTATGTATCGCTCTTTTGCCCGGTCCCACTTGGAGAAGTGCTTGGCACCACGGGCTCCCTCCGAAATCGCGGGAGGCACCAAAGACTTGTTGGGATCAGGTCCCAAGTGAATTTCCGTGTCTGAAGAATCACAGGCCTGCCCCAAACCCCCAGACTGCACAAGGATGTCACGTTTCTCGTAGCACAGAAATTGATGGGGGTCCAGAAGAAGCTAAACCTTTTATTTGAAAGCAGTCTCTAGAAAATTGCTGTTTCGGATGAAGTGAGATCCAAATTTGAACCACTTTTTACAAGTGATTATACTGAGCCAGATTTCGGGTCCACTCTCCTCTGTTCCCCTCTCGTTACAGTGAACGGAGGACCCGTATCACCTACAGCCGCCAGCCCAGCACGACCACCAGGTCATGCTGGATACAGGCACTTCCAGGTCTAGCTGGACATCTCGATGTCATTTTATCACTCATTGCATCATCCCACTCTGTGAAAGCCCACCAGCCTGAGAACTGGGTTTGCCCCAAAGAATATGTGAATTCCTGATCAAGGAAAATAAGGAATAAAGCAAACAGATAGAAGGCAACGTTTCTTTAGCAGTACGTTTCCTCTTTGCCTGGCTTGACATACAGGATGAGAGCAAATACATCAAAATTGTAATCTTGAGTGATCAAAATAAATCACATACAATTGATTTTGACTAATGTAAAACTAACTGAATACATTTCTGGAAACAGTACTTATGAATTAATAATAGTGATTAAGATGAATTAAATACCCAGACTAAATTCTGCCCTACAACATGCTGACTTCCATGGAAACTGTGCGTGCATTTAGGGTTTGAGTCTAGCAAGTTAATTCTGAATTATTTTTATCTGTTGAATCAAACTAGTATGTTAAAAAGAATTTATGTGGCTAAATAACATGCTACACTTAGCAATGTTTATTGAGCTTTGAATATTATTTTCTCAAATTAACAGTATATTTGTTTAACAATGCAAAAACTGGCTTTGTAAAACCCATTACTGCCGGACTGCAGCAAGTCTTAACTAAACAAAGGTGTGAGAAATGTGACTCAAAACAGTATTTTTATTTCAGTGGATAAGGATAAATTCCAAGAATCATTAACCCTATCTCCCACTTTCTGCTTGTTCCCATTCACCGATAATGAGAAATCCGATCCACAAATTCCCCCTCCACTCTGATAGTATTATGTCCCAAGTTTGACCCAGCAACATTATGACAATTTTTTCCCTTGAAAAATTCACTTCTGTTTTTGTTATATATTGCTCTTTCTATAAGCCTGTACTTTTCATAAATATATATTTATATGTACACACATATTTTTACATGTGTAAGATGTATTTTATTTCTATGTGTATATACATACATGTTTTCTCATAAGTATTTGTCTATTTGTGTCTCTAACAGATTAATTCTTTATGACAACCTTGTTCTTGGACTAGAAACTGCCTGAAATTTAGAGTAAGGGAAATGGAGTAAACTGAAATGCACCGTGTGGCTTTTCCGATGAGGATTTACAGAGGTACATTTAAGAAAGAGAAAAGATTGACTCAGGCAAGTTCAAACCCATTAGGTGGATAAACGGTGTTTAAGACTGGGCATAAGAACAGAAAGAAGGAATAACTAGGGATGTGGAAGTAAATACCAAATGAGCTACGCTGCCATATGGGTTTCTTAAAGGTAACATGTGTCAGGTTAACCTTTCTTTGCCTGGTATCAGTTCAGATTAATTTGGATGAGAACATCTGCAAAGAAGGACTTGTAGGTGAGCAGAGAAGAGGAGAGCCTGTATTATCAGAGGAGATTAAAATAGCTAGGCACGCTCAGCCCAATAAAACAAAGGCTGAGATGCAATTTCTGTCTATAAATAAACCAACGGGTTTAAAAGAAATGGGGAGAAGATTTGCTATTAACACAAGTATGAATGGATATCATCTGGCAGTTAATGAGCTTCGGGAGAAGCTTGATGAAGGGACCTGACAGTGCGAGCTCTCCGGCGGCCGTCCCGCGAGGGCATGGGGATGAGGGGAAGGAAGAAAACAACAGCCCCAGAGGCCGTTTAAGATGGAGCTTGATCAATTAACATATGGGATTATGAGATGTGGGCATGAAACCCAGTGCTCAGAGGGTCCCTGCCTATCCCGTGTTGCTAACGTAAAACAAAATATTTTTTTAAAAGTACCGATCTGTAAATTTTTAACACTTAGAAAAAAAACCAGAGCAACAAAGTTTACTGAGAGTGATGAAATCAATATTTTCCTATCAAAATATTCCCCCCAAACATTTTGATTGCTATAAAATATTTTTTTCAGTAGAAAACTCTCTCTTGCATTTGTTTCTAGAGGCTCAAGGCAGAAGCAGGCAGGACGTCTGGAAGGGACTTAGACATTTATGCCTCACTACCACTGGCTGACCTCCTCCAGAGAAGCCAGGGCATGCTTGGGTTAGTCTTCCTGTTTCTGGTGATTAAACAGCTCTTGGTCTCACCTCTTGCTAAATCCTAACGACATACGATACAGTGTCTCTCTGCTAGATGTTAACAGGAAAATGCGCTGTTTTCCGATCCATAGGGGCCAGCCAAAAGGGAGGTCCCAGTCCTCTGTTTTGCCACAGACTGGCCAAGGACAGGGTCTGGCTCATGGCAAGGACGTTCGGGGCAGGCACTGGAATAGTTTCTTGGAGACACCGATGGTTCTTCTACGTATGATTTGAAACAACGGGTTGGGCAAGTGTCTGCTGCTACATGCTCATAGTTGATCTTACCTTAGGCCAGCTGGGTGCACCAGATGCTCTAATTAGTAGACCATATCAGAACTTTTCTGTTGAAATTGCTTTTCTAATAGAAAATATCCTTTCCAGGAAAAGGTTGTTGGGAAAACAGGAGTTGGTTTGAAGAGTTTCTTTCTGTGTTGTTAAAATACAGCTTTCTGGTTAATTAAAAAGTTTTCGTCAATTTTGTTTTTATCAGCAACTTGAAAAATCATTGTGAATTTCTAAAAATACGATATTTTTGGAAATCCTTTCGTATGAAAAATGTTGTGGTTTTAAATTTTCATCCAAGAGTTGGATTAATTTCTTTTCTAAAAACAGAAAATATGTAATGGGAAGGGATTTCCACTTTCTAGCCAGCTATGGCATTTAGTGGTATTATTATAATTAGTTATTTTCATTCTTTTTATGTAGAACCATTCATAAATACCCTAAATTGTAGTAAGGATTACGCACAAGTTAGTTTTTACAGAATAGGGCAATCAAAAGCAGAATCCTATTTTTTGAAAGAAAAAAAAAATTAAAATGAAAACTTTGATTTGGGATCAGAACTTGTATGCAAATATAATTACTGGACAGGCCAGAACGTATGAAAAGTAAAGCTTTATAGCAAAACAACCAACCTGAAAATAATTAAATGCATTTAAATGTTCCCAGCTTTTGGAAGTTGCTATCGGGTTGTAACATAAAGCAAGTGATACACTCAAAACCTGGCCCTTGCTCTTCAAGACGCTGAAGGCTCTCCAGTACAATCACTAGATGGATACAAGCTGTATCTGACACAGGAGCTTGCTGCTAATTGGTAGAGGCCAATGACAAATTAGAGAGAAACATCCGGCATCCTGGTAAAATAATCTTCAGTTTTCAAGACTGATTTTGATTACTCCTTGGAAACATATAAGGAGAAAAGAATTTACAATAGCCGTGACCTAGTCCTTGCAAATAAACAGCACAGAGGAACTGCTTGGAAATGAAATTCTTAACACTGACCTGGAATTTAGATGCCATGGTTTGAAATTCCTATGTCAACAAGTGAAAGAAATCCAGGAGAAAGTTCCCAAATGCAAAAGGCACGACATACTCAGAATGAGAAGCGACTGAAGGAAGATGGCAAAGGCTGGAGTTCAGCAAAGCCACGTGGCCTACATGTACGTTGTGGGTCTCTCGGATGTTAATCCAAGTACCTGCCATGGGATTCAGTGGTAACCCAGGTGTTCATACTGCATCTGTATTCCACTCAGCAGAACATCCTACAGTGGTTTAATATACGGTATATGAAGCTAAACATACTAGTTATAGAACTGCATAGGCTGATAGCTGGCATGAACATATATATATATGTATATATTTATCATTTAAGTTTCCGTGATTCTGTGAGTCCATAGGGTAGATAGACTTTGACAAAATACGTGTGTTTTAAACGGAAACAACAGCATTAAGGGGTTTGCTTAGGCTTGTAAAGGCAGGCTTTCTTTCCCATTACCTGTGTTCTTCTTATCAGAGAAAACTTCCCCTTCCCCTCCTTTGCCAAAATTTCTAGGCCACAAACATTATCTGCAGCATAACGAAATCCATCTGCTATCACCTGATGCATAGCAGCTCAGCTCATAGCAACCTATGTCTTGCATTAACATAAAGATGAAATATTTCTTTTCCTCATCAAAGCAGCGTACGTCTACCCTATCTCTGAATGAACGTGGTTAATATGACTTAGAAGATGGGCACTCCGGTGTAGACACTGGTTTTGGTGTATAAATTATTCACTGGACCTAGTATATACCAGGAGCTGGTGCTACCAGGGTTTGTGCCCAGCAAAGAGGAGTTTGAGAAGCCTGTAGGAGGCCAAACAGCTTTAGAGGACCAGCCAAATTTCTGGAGTCGTGGGTGAAGGGGAGAAGTAAAAATGACGATAGTCCCCAGGATACAGAAGAAAGATTTTTGTCAGATACTATATTGCCTCCGACATTTGCAGCGGGAAGACATGCCGCATGATTCAAGCTGTAGCATCCCCATACACATTTTAAAAGTTCCGCCCCTAACCTTTGTTGAAACCTGAATGAAGGAAAAAGATTCAGTCCAATCATTCACAGATCATTAATGGGAAAAGTGATTATTTGCCTTTAGAGAAGATACCCACTGAAAAATGATGACATTATGCTCTCTTTAAAGGGATGCTGCTGCTTTTATAGATGCTATTGGTACAATTCATTTCTGTGAACTGCATGTGAGAAGGTTTTCTCACTGTCATTACAGATAAGTGCTATGGCTGGGCTGGGAACACCCGCCTTGGTGCTGCAGCATCTTCTGGGTTACATCCCCTAAATGCAGCCGAAGAACAGCTGAAGTTAAGCTGAAAGTTTGGTGGTAAGAAGGAATGATAGGATTGCTTCTGCCTGGCTGAAAGTGAAAATCTGAGAGCTCTGAGCACTGAAGGTACACAAAGGGAAATGAATTTGGCCTATGAATTGGGCCCTGGGGTTTGCAGATCAATCCAGCCACTCCGACTGCATCAAAAATTTCAACAATGTGGCAGACCTACTTCTTGTGCCTGTGCAATCCAATGCTCTGTTTCTCTGAAATAATGCAAACACCCTGTGTTTGTGTATTATCTAACTCCAAGCTACAAAATTACATATTTGGCTCATATTTAAAAATTGCCCAGGAGAGCCATGCTACTCTTTCTAAAAGTGATAACATTTTTTTAAACATACTTGCATTATTATCCTTCAACTTACTCATATTTAATAATCAGAATAGGTTTTTTTCACCTCCAACACTGACATTTTTTACACTCTCAGTTTTCACTAATACTAAAGTCTAGACTAGCTCAACACAACTGAGATGAAATATTTCATGTGATATCAGCTTTGGATTTGTGTACCCGTCAAAACTGCATCTTCTGAGAAGAGAAAGAATTGAGAAAAAGTCATTTACCCAGTTAATTCTGTAACTATCGATTTCAGTGTAAACCCCTTCCTCTTTATAAGATTAATTTTGTTCTTCCCATGCCCCACAGAAAAACCTTGTGCCCAGAGGAAAGCTGCTATGAAAGGGATACAAATGAATCTACTTAGATAATTGTAATTCCAGTCAGACACTGGCACCATGTAGTTCATGTTTTACCATAAGGGACCAATTTCTAAGATTTAGCCATCAGTCTAAAGAGTGTAACACAGAATTTCGCCCCAATACTGCAAAGAAGGCAGAGTTGACTCTAGTCAGGGAGAGCGTACCTGGGACTTTATTCAAGATCTTCGAATAAGTGGGAGTTTTTGCACTGTGAGAGTAACAGCATCTGCATCAGCCTCATCGTGCTAGTGTTCAACATATATTTATCTATAAAATGAGGACCTCTCGCCCCTTCGGCCCATCAGCAGTGGGTTTGGAGGGCTAACCAAGACCGCGGCCATGCAAATCTGAACGCTGCCCTATATTTGAGAAGTAACATCGAATAAAAAACCTCACCAGTTTCATGTATTTTGTAGTGGAATCCCACCAGAAGGACTTCCCCCTCCTCTTTTTTCTAATCAAAGACTGATTAATTAATTCTCATTATCTCCATCTCCGTCACAAAGATAGCATGATGACACTGTCAGAAAGCTGTTGTAATTTGCCTCAGGCATGGCTGTGATTTGGTGGTGGTTGAAGTGATCGCTCGCTATTTTAGTAGGTCTCTCAGAAAAATGCTCGCAGACAAGAGCATTTGTAGTGTACACCAGTAGGATGGATAGAGGTGGTAAAACCAGTACAAGCCTCACTCTGTGCAACCTTCAAATGAGCAGAGCTCAAGAGAATAAATCACGGCCTCAGATACTTCCACAATAGCACCAAAGGCAGCTTCAGACCAAGTCAGGACAGAAACCAGCCTGAAAAACAAAAAACCCCTTTTCCACAGCAAAATGTATTCAGGGAAAACTTCTATGCAGCAGCTGTTATCGGAGCAGAGGGAAGAGTGAATAAAAACCCCTCTCCTAGCAGACTTGCAGAGCAGCAGCCCGCTAAAAGTGACCACATCAGGAAACAGTCCTCACCACAGCTTCATCAGGGTGAGCTGAGACAACACCATGAATGTGGGAGACCAGTAGGACCGCTCGTTACTGGCAGCGCGCAGTACAAACTGAAAGCATCCATAGACAATTGAAACCACATTGCATGAATCCCCCTCAAATCACAAGGTTAATGCAGATCCAGCTTTCAACTCAGTGAGCTACATAAACCAGACGAGGTACAGCGAACAATGGCTCATGCGGGTGTCCCAGTTTCCACCAACAATGTTAGCCACATTGGTGGTGACTCAATTTGTTTCCATCATATGCTCTTTAGAGTCGCCTCTGGCAGCTTTAATTTTCACGTTCCTTTTCCAAATGAACATTATCCAACTGCAGCAAGATGAGTTGGCACCCAGGAAAAAACATACGAAGCTCCGTTTTCAGACCATACCTAATGATTCCAGGTTTGAGGGTTGCTTCTCTTCCTCTTGACCCTTCTGGCTTAGTTTCAGAGTTCAGGTCAGAGAGTGGTATCTTCCTGTAAAGCAAAAAGGAGTCAGCAACAGCCATATATAACATCATTAAAAAAAAATTGGTTAAAAATGGATATTTATCCTATGTATACATGTACCTGCCTTTTATACAGAGCTGTACTACCTCGTCTTTAGTGCAGAAGCAGCAAAGTACTCAGAAGAAATAACATAAATATACATCTGACCTCAGTGGAAAGATCTTCTTTCTCAGTGTAACATACCATAACTTGAAGTTTGCTCTCCCAGCATTATTTGTTTAATAGAAATATTTTCCGTACCACCTGGTTCTGGCAGAAAGTCAGAATTTGCATTTATATGAGGTAGTTTATCAAATATAACATACAGAAGTCTGTTAAGTACACATTGCATTTTGTTTGTGAGAAAATCTGTTTGTATTTAATGTAGTTTTTAAATTAACCTTAATGAAAGCTTCTGAAAATTGTTGTTCTAAGCATTTGAAATATGCAACAAGAACTAGTGGAAGACATAAACATGTTTTCCATTATATGTTACCAGATAGTCCAAAATTACAAAAAGAATGAGGGACTATGTTAAATTAGAAAGATAAGCAAGCATTTAGTTAAAAGGCAAAGGTCTTTAGAAGAGTAAAGCATCTGACAGTTAACCCCAACATCTTATGATCTCCTACCAAGAGTAGTATAGCACTCGCAGAATACAGTAGTTTTAACCACATCCACGGTGTGTAAAACAGGGTGTTTTAACCACATCCACGGCTAAGATGAAAAACAAGGCATGTTTCACAGAAATCCTGTGGTGGATGTTTGTTCAGTTCAATATTTAGAGAGCGGTTGTGTACCCACGGCCATTTTTGAAGATCTTACTAAACCAGTATCAAATGTGATTTGCCCACAGATTTATCTTTTGAAAAGAACCAACCTAAACATATGACCTTTACAAATGGCCTTATAAGAGAAAATTTATACATAATCCTTTCAATTATCAAAATAGTATTTTCTGTTGTCCTCTGCTGGCTGCTGATTTAATTTTGTCCTTTAGCATAAGACAGGCTGTTTTCTGTTGATAGTTACACTGGTGACTTCATGAAGAACATAACATAGGGAGGAAAAAAAAACCCCAAACATTGGCATTATGACTTTCTTTCCATCTTTTCCTCATATATCCAATTAAATTTATTATGAAGAATAAAAGGGTACTGTAGAAAAATTGCCAAACAAGGACAGGCATCAACAAGATATTTAACATATCATGTGAGAAGTGAGACTAGAGGAAAGCGGTACCTAGGTAGCTCGCTGATGAGTTGTTGTAACAATAATCATTCAAATAACAGCAATAAAAGCATCACTGGTAATGATCAAGTAAGGGAAGGAAAATCTGACTAATGACTTTGTCTTACTATTCTGGTAACCCTTTGCATAAAGAAAACTCAGTAAAATCAGGTTTTAATCAGGGTGATATTTTTCTGGAAACTCTTTCTTCCCAACACATTCTGGCACTTAACCAGTGCTTGAATAACATTCCCACAGCAAGTCTCAAGTCAAACTTCTTTTTCATAAGCAATTGCTCTGGAAAACAGGAAAATCGAAGAGTTTTTCTCAGAATGCCATTACTTTTCTGAGAGATATAAAAATGGGGTAATACCCAGTTAGCTGGTTATATAGTCACAGTTTTTATGGTGAAAAATTTTAAGCTCTAGATGCTAGAATTAGGTAAGAATCTATCCGATATAAGATCCTACCCACAAGTGCCAGGTCTTGCAGAGGTGCGGCTGTGAGGGTGACCAGGATGTGCAATCCTTCCAGACCCCCTGCACAGAACAAATTTCAGACCAAGCTGAACAAATCTGCGTCTAGCTATGCAGATCATCTCCCCCGAGCATCTGAAGCTTCTCTTTGACTCCATTTAACTTATATTCTCTCACTAACACACTGGAAAATTGGGTTATTTTCAGTTTTATTTTGGAGCATAATACAGGCAGGGCAATCTAGCTGTCATCTAGGTCGTGGAATACTGGAAATCCTGTTTTGGATCACGTCCTCAGTATCTTGTTTAAAGGGAATGATTTCCTATAACTGAGTTACAGATCTCTGTGCTCATAGGGTGGTCACAGAACGCCGGCTCTGCTTCGCATTAAAAGTGGAATTTTTAATAGCTGGGGAGGAAAAAAGAGAAAGAATCGAAAAGTTGCAATATGAAAATTTTGCAGTAGAGTAGAGACCAATCCTAAATACTACGTAGGCTCGTTGCCTGTGATGTCCAGGGCTTCTGGGGTCCCTTTCCAGCTATATCAGACTAAGGGTAGGTTGGAAACAGAAAGTTTGAGAGAGCCAGCCTCCCAAAGACCTTCACCCTTTGGCTTTCCTGAGATTTCTTGGAGATTGTTAACCAGACACCTACAGCTGTGAGAAACCATACGAGCTCTTTGATCCCCTTACGCTACAACTTTCAACTTTAATGTAAAGAGCACAGAAACGCTAAAAGCTCTACGTTTCATGCTTTTGGCTTCCTAAGCGGGAGGCTGAAAAGTTTAAGAGCTTGACTCAGTTTTCTGTGTTTGCAGGCTCTAGACTGTAGATGGGATGGGGGATGCTGACTTCTCGGGCGTCGCGAGGAACAGAGCTGTTGTAGGAATGGCGAGAAGCCAGCCTGGGCGAGGGGAAGACCTCAGAACAATAGCAAAGAGCTTGAGGACATCTTCCATGAATAAGAAAGTTCTTGGCGTACATAACAGCCACATTTAGGAAAGTTTTCTGAGCCTTTCCTAAATAGCTAAAGGAGATTCTTTTTAAGCTTTTTATTTTGAGAGCTGGAATGAACAGAATTTGCATATTCTTCGGACACTATGGGGAGAGAAATAGAACTACGCTTTTGTAGATAGGCCAAAAAATAATTAAGGCAATTATATACTGTAAAGGAATACATTATGCTATTCCTAAGGGGAGACTTTTGGCCAGGTAGAACTGATGACAAATACTTATTTTCTTCTTTATGCATTAATAGTCCTAATAGGCAGTATTAGAAACACTTGCCAGTATTTACATATGGTATTTAGGGTGCCATTTTGATTATGTTTAGTGCAGAAGTTTTGCACGTTAACGTAATACACATTTGTTTTAAGAAGATACGAAAGCCTGCCTAATGGCGGACTGTGGAAAATAGAAGGAGTAGAGGTTTGGGGCAACTTTGGAAAGATCTGGGGTTGCATCACTAAAGCCAAACCATGAAATTTTAATAGAGTGGGAAAAATATACCTGGGAAAATTGCTAGAGCTGCAGGGTTATGGCCCATGACACAGAAGGGATACAGAGATCTTTGAGCAGGAAACTATTTGGCAGCCTTTCTGCCTTAGCTGGCTGAGAGCAGTGAGGAGCTAATTTAGTCAGTGGGTAGGAGAGGCAGCTCTTGGTAAAGAGTTGAGAAACGGAAGGCGGTCCCAGTGAACTATCAAGACATGTAGTTTCAAAGTTATTATGTAACGTCAGGGTCAAAACTGAAGATAAGAGGCTGATGCATCACAGCGTTAGCAAACAGTCAGTGTTAATATGTTTGCATAGATAAGGAAGATTTGGCGTAGTATACGGGCATAAAAATGAGGAGCCAACATGAGCTGAAACTGAGCTCACAGCACCATTGCCAAGAGATGTAATTCTTGTCTTCATCTCCTTTGAATATCAAGGTTTATTTAGTTTACAAACATATGGGTTTTCAAAGCTATTACAACTGTGACATTGATTTAGAAGCTACAGACATGCAAGAGGTTAAGATTAGAGCTGGCCAGAAATTTTCTTACAAAACAGAATTTTGCATTTTAGCCAGGATTAGTTAAGACAACTGAGTCTTACAACATCATACTGCCAGGTGAAAAAATGACTCACTTGACAAGCACAGTACTGCTGGGATGAGTACTTTTGAATTGTGTATTTACATAAACATTTATGGAGAGTTATCATTATTAAGAAAAGATGTGATAGGGAGAATCACGCCTTTCAATTGCTCAGGCAAGGCTGTGAAAGCCACTACCTTCCTTGGATTTATCAAAGGGGTGAGGAAGCTCTTGCTTCTCTACAACAGGGTTGCTTATGCCTTCATGTCATGCCCCATACCCACTATAACCTGTGCTTTTTCAAAACTGAAGCACAAATGTTTTATATCTGAACTTAATTAAAATTAGCATCTAAAAAAATATCAAAATCAAACAAAATCTTGGTTTGTCAGAAAATTGCCTGCTGGCTATGAAACTAATGCCCCAATATAATAATAATAATAATAATTATTATTATTATAACAACCACAACAACATAATCCCATGTGATTTTAGACCTTTTTGCACAATAAAAACCTTGTCACAGAAGATGAAAAGTCACACAGATAAGCAGTGCAATCCTTTGCCCAATCACTACTACATGCTCAATCAAAGAATTTTGAACTTCAGCTGAATTCACTTAGAAACTGGGGATTATATGGGCAGAAACCTAGATTACAAATCAAAGAGCACTGAATAGCACATGTATACGTTCCAGTTATGAAAGCTGCTTAATGATTAAAGTTATCTATGCTTTAAAAAAAAAAAAAAAAAAAGGGAAAAGCAAACCCGATGTTGAGATCTGAAAGTATGTCTCTGGATTGACAGGTCATAGGTTAAATCCAGATGAGGGTCACTCAAGCCTGGTGTTAGTCTAAATGAGTCCAGCATTAATGCTGAAAAATCCTCGCAATGAGCTCACCACCTGTCTGCTGCAGAAATCCGACCACTGAACGTTCAGTTTAAAGTTGATGTTTACTTGCATTTGCAATACTTACAGGCTGCTAACTAGGGAGAATGAAGTAGGTAATCTGGCTTTTGATTTCTATCACTCTTACTATCCTTAAATTACTTTTGTCTGTTGCCTTTTAAAAAGGCACCATTTTTCATTGCAAGTGCAACAGGATGCTTGTACTTTGTAAATACGACAGAGAGCAGTTTCAATATAGCATGACTTTAAATGGTGAACCTTGTCAGGAAAACAGAGCACAAGCTTGTTTTCTTTTCTATTTTTTTTTTTTTTTAATTTCCTTTTTTTATTTACAAGATGTTCATATTGCATTTTTACAAAAGACGTCTGAAAAAAATAAAGGAGAATTTGTGGAAACTATAAATTGCAATCATAGCAGTGTTGACACTAGAATTCAGGTCCTGGTCTCAAATAGAAAAATGTCTTATTAATTCAGAACTGATCTTTGTATAACATCAAAGGGTTAAAATAATCAATACTTAAGGAAAGAGGAATAGATCACTTACTACACATATTCTATTATTTGCTTAAAACTCGTAGGATTGATGTTAGCTTGTTATCATTCACTAAAAGATAAAATTTGCTGCAGAAGGTACACACTTTGCAAGAGTATAACAGATAATCTCAGACCACTAATAGATTTAACCTTGTATATTCAGAGATATTTAAAAGTGTTACGGTTTGAAGGTCAACTCCTCTGTCTTACAGTAAAAGGAAAGCAAAGAAAGGAATAAAAATTAGAAAGAATTAATTCTTCAAAAAGTTTTTACAAATCAAAACCCTGCAGTTTCACACTGAGAACAAAAGAAGCATATTAAACACCAAAGTTTATCAAGACAAATTAGGTCCCAGTTTCAAATTTTCTTTAATCTTTTGCATCTGAACGTTTTTTTGCCTCATGCTGTTTTCCCTAGTTAAATGTTAAAATGAATTCTAGCCAATACCATTGACTTCCTCCCTTAAAAATATTGAGACACATAATAAAAAATTAATTACTTCCCCTAATTTCCGTGTGATTCTTTAAAAAGATGTAAAATTCATTTAAAGTAAGTGGTGACTTTGTCTTTGAAGATCACGACAATTAACATGGATCAAAGCTTAGGTTCTGTAACGATGATAGCTTATTAGCATAATGAAATTAACTTAGAGACAAGAATCTTTAATAGGTACAACAAAAACGCTTTAATAATACTTGAAGAAAATTATGTATTTGCTAGAAGTACAACAGTTTCAGACTTTCTATCCAATTAATAAGTTGTTAATTAACTCCTTTTCCAAACAATGTGCACTTTAAGTTAACATCTGCCCATTGGATAACACTTCTCCTATGGTATTTTTTTTTAATATACTGTGGAACTGCAACACTGTTTTACTGGGAATTCCTTGTGGGTCTATTCTTAAACTAGGGAAACAGAACCCAAATATAGTAATGTGCTTTCTATATCCAACCAATTAAAAAAAGGGAAGGCTTATTTCATAGATGGGGAGGAGGAATGGGTAATTCCTTAATTATGGCTGCATTGTTTGTGGCAGTGCGTAGTTTCAGATTTCTTTGCATTTTCAATAGAAATTATTTTCTGCAGTTTATATGCCTCTGCAAAATGGCTCTCTGCTGACTAGCACCATATATGGACTTGAATTGGGAACAATTTTCATTTTTTTTTTAAATACCTATTTATAGTTCCATGTTACAAGATTTTACAGTCTTATTTATGAGATTGTAAATCAATAACTTTTTTTTTTTGAAGATATGGAGTAGGAAGGTTTTTCACAAAAAATTAAAATAGAACCTTATGTATAAAAATAGTATTTTAATAGTCTTTGCTTTGTAATGCAGAGTAATAAGGGCTTTCAGCACTTTAATTTTTAATTAAAATGACACATTTTTGTTTTAGGGGCTTCTGCCTGTAGGGTGGTTTGGGGATCAAAAATTTCACAGAGCATTTTGCAAGTGGATTTAGAGAATACACGTTACTGTGCACTGCACTGATAGGCCTCAAAGCCTCAGCACGGGCTGCTTAGGCCAGTGATAGAACAATTAAATAGGTCTTATTTGAAACAAATGAGTTATTACATTCTGTTGGGTCAAGGATTCATGTTTTAATAAATCCCTAATTACAGTAACTTTTCATTTAATCTGGCGAATTCTAAGCAAGTTAAGAATTTATGAGAGTTGGAATCAGCAATAAAAAATATGTCTGTCTGCCATTCTCCTCAAGGCCACACAGGTTGAACTCATTTTGAGTAACGTGGAAGCCAGGAAAGTATCTCCCGAACATGGCACTGCGACATGATTACATCTATGTATGTTTAAAATAATATTATATATGTATGTTTAAAATAATATTATACATGTATGTTTAAAATAATATTATACATTAAATTATATATGTGTGTATAATTATTAAATTATTAAT
>NW_009236010.1:0-4083 GCF_000690835.1 Fulmarus glacialis | reverse complement strand
GAGGGTCCGTGCAATCATACACCACAGGTTAAGGCAGCTGTTGAGGGCTGAGATGCAGAGCACAAGCTCATTAGCTTCCAGGGCAGACTAGAAACGGCCCCCATTTGCACAAGGATGTAAGGAATGCGGACAATGTGGTAGGGGGTGAAGCATGCACTGAAGATGATCAGGACTATGAAGGTCTTGGCAATGGCTCTCATGCTGGTCCTCTTGTTCAGCTGCTGAGCTTTCACTGGGGAGACTCTGTGGAGCTTGGCAAATATCTTGCTGTAGAAGTAGAGGAAGAGCAGCAGCAGGATGAAGAAAGTGGCTACTGTGACCGTGTTAAAAGCTGCTGCTGTGGTGCTTTTGCTCCTGAAGTGGAAGCATTTATGGTGACAGGGCGCCCTTTTCCTCTTGTCTTAAAAAAGAAAGGCAGCATGAATGCTGTGTGCACCAACCAAACCACCCCAGAGGCCATGGTGCTACAGGACACAGTGTGGATCCTAAATTTCTGCAGAGGCCGGATGATCTTCAGGTAGCGGTCGAGGCTGATCGGGCTGTGGAATGTGATGCTGACATACACGTTGAGGTAGAAGGCAGCCCCGACGATGTTGCAGAAGATCAGAGGCTCACTCTTGCTTTGAAAGGTGATGTGGAAGGGCAGGCAGAGGGAGAGCAGCAGGTCAGAGAGCGCCAAGCTCCTCACGTACATGGTGATGGAGGTCCTGCGCTGCGTGCCGCGTGCAAACACCCAGAGCGCCAGGGAGTTGCTGAGCAGCCCGATGATGAAGATGAGGGAGTCCATCACAGGGAGTGTCACAGAGAGGAACTCGTCTCGGATCTGACCGCAGGAATTGCTGAGTCTGTGCTCTATGAGCTGGCTGGCAGGAAAGGGGGTGCTCGGGGAGTCCATCGTTAGGGCTACGGATCTGGAAAGAAAAAATGCAGGAGGTGTTGGAGCGGACATCTGCATGAGCTGGCTCCATATAGGCACCATCACTTGTAGGTATGGAAGACCCCTGCTGTACCTCTGTGGTTCCCTGGTGCCCCAGGTCACTGCAAACACAACTTTGCAGTCCCCCAAACTGTTATGTGAAGGCCACCAGCTTGCGTAGCATGTGGAAAACCAGACTGGGGACTTAGGAGCACGAGTCTGCCAGGCTCACATGCTGGCTTTTTGGCACTGCCTTCTCTCCTGTGGGGCTCAGGCCTGCAGGGAAACCTCCACAGAGAATCTGCCCGTTCAACACTTGGTGAGAAAACAGGCCACCACACTCCTGCCACAGGCTGGGTTGGGGGGTCGGGCGCAACCGTTGGTGAGAAACCGGGCCCCCCCCCCCCTGCCACAGGCTGGTCTGGGTGGCCGGCAGCACTCTGCTGTCCCAGGTGTGGTAACCGTCTTTTCTCCTGGCTTCGCTCGTGCTGTTCTGTGCTACCCTCTGCTAAGGAAGGATGTGAGACCAGAGTGGTGGAAGTTGGCTGCTGTGTGCTAGGTAAGCACACCCTACTAAAGAGCAAAATATGGGGTTCCTCAGCAGGGGAAAAACACATTTTTGATTGTACATGAGCAACCAAATGGGTATAGCAAACATGAATTCAGACCACATGCAGCGTGATACATACGGGTGTCTTGGCGTTGCTGAGGGACACTGCTAAGGTGTCAGCGCTCCCTACCGTCCCCTCTGAGGCTGGGAAATCAAACCCACACCCGGCTGTTCCTTCATTGCCATTCTGCTGCTCTCATGTCAGGTACCTGGGCTTGCCTCAGGAGCAAGGGCCCCCTGCACCAGACTCTTCCCTCCCGCCCAGCTCTCTCTCACGCCCATCCCTTCTCCCCCAGTGATCCCAGCGCTTGCAAGGTGCAGGACAGTGGGACAGGGCTGCAGCTCTCGGCCAGCAGTGACGGTGCAGGGGGGTGCGCTCGCACTGCTGGTCCTAGTGGCTGGGCTGGAGCTCTGACTCTGGGCGCGGCGTGCGTGTGCATGCCCGCATGGTTTTGGTCTCAGCCCTCTTCTCACGACTATGCCCATAGCCGCTTTTCTGTCCATGGTGCAAGGCCGTAGGTCTCCTCCACCAGCGAGGGAAGGCAGGGAGCGAGCCCACGTCGGGGATGGAGGCACTGGAGCTGTGGTGGCCCAGCTCTGCCCGCCCTGCTGGGGACTGACCCCAGAAGCACTGCGCATGCCCAGGAGCTCCTGTTTCCCCTGGACAGGAATGGGAGGCCTGGCTCCTTCCAGCCCCTCACCCTTCACTCCCCTTCCTGCTTTCCATGATGTCGAGCGACCCATAGCTGCAAAAACCTCCGACTTCCTTCCCACCTGCCACAACTTCTCTTACAGACTTCTCTGCTCCCTTCATACGTCCCCAGCACGAACTGCAGGGCAGAGCCAGCCTCGGGCGCTTTAGGACGGAGGCAGCAGAGTAGGTGGATTTGCTGCTTGCAACACACTGTGCTTTAAAAACACCACAGGTTGAATGCCTCAAATTCACAGTTCTGGCTTGCTGCACGGGGGCAATGCCACCGGGCACCTGATTGCTTCAAGCTGGATCTTTGCAGCATCCGCGTGCGCCTGCGTATGCACCCACCACAGTGCTTCTTACCTGGGGGGCTGTGCAGGTCCCTGCAAGGGCAGGCACTGACCCCTGTGTGTGTGCACAGCCTGACTATTGATACAAGCATATAGAGAGCTGCGTGTGTGTTGTGCAGGGGTGTATCATGTATGTACAGCTCTAAGTGGGTATGTGCATGTACGTACGATTCGATGGTAGCATGACCTTCATGTGCAAGTGAGAGTTGGTACAGCGATATACACGCTTTGTGTGCGTCTGCACGCTTGTGACTACTGCAGGGCTGTGACAGTTTGCTGAGTGTGCACAACTGTGCCACAGTCCCTACGCCTGGGTGCAACTCAGCATCCCTGCCCTAGGTGAGCTCAAGGTGCTGCTTCCCTCCAGGGAGAAACCACAGCTTCCCTGCAGGGCCAGCATAGGAGATGAGTAAGGGAGGAGTGTTTGTTCCAGCCGTGGAAATCTTAAAGCCTGAAGAATGGAGGTTGGAGACTGTCAAACCACTGATTTCCCCGGCTTCTCCTGGCACCTTGTGCTGCATCAGCTTAACCTCCAGCCCTTGCTGACTAATTAGGAAAGATAAATCTAAACAGACCTGCCAGCCGGCAGGCAGAGAAGTATCTGTAAACTGAGAAAGGCCAGGAGATCTGAAAGTGCATTTCTACATCATCAGCTGGCTGGTGTCATCCACTTTCAAATATATCCATTATGGTAAGCACACCGCCACAATTGCATCCCCCGTGTTACGGGTAACCACCCCGCCACAATTGCATCCCCCGTGTTCCTGCCCAGCCCTTCTCCAGCGACCCGGCTCCTTGAAAGGGCCCAGGGGCGGAGCCGGGAGGAATGAGCTCCCGGTTCCTCCCACCCTGGGTGGGAGCCACGAGGCGTGAAGAAGAGAAGCGAGGCCAGGCTTGCAGGGAGGGACATCTTCTATTAGACTAGCTGGTACCACTGGGATGGCACGAGCCTGGCTGTGCAGCACAGTCCAGAGTAGAGATTGGCAGAGCAGAGGGGTCTGCCAGGACTGGGAGCAGGAATAAGGTCTTTAGTCCTGAGAATGGGTGGTTACTGCCTGTGCTTGGCTTCAAGTGCAGGCAGCACACAGTGACCCACAGCTCACAGGCTGTCTTGCAGCACAGTGAGACGCTGACAGCTTGTGGTCTGCGCAGCTGTTGTGAGCTGGTGTTTTGTGAGCAGTTATGCTGCCTCATCATCACTCGCTTGGGGAATTTTTTTACTCATTCTGAAGAGTCGCAGAGGGATGAGTTACATTATTGATCACACTTCAGTTTTTCACTTGCTAGCTTTGCAGTACCTTTTGTGAGCTAAGAGCATAGGTTAGAGTGGGTTTTTCTTATAATTCTGTTTGGGTTTTTTTATTATACGAATTGAACTCTAAGCATCAATGTGAAGTACTAAACTTGAACTTCAGTTTC
The DNA here is from genome assembly GCF_000690835.1 of Fulmarus glacialis. NCBI lineage: Eukaryota > Metazoa > Chordata > Aves > Procellariiformes > Procellariidae > Fulmarus > Fulmarus glacialis. Next base: position 94 of record NW_009236010.1, on the reverse strand, counting down.
AGGCATTGACACCCATGCTGTCCTTTGGGACCAAGCTTTTACAAGTGCACTGATGGGACATGTGTACGTGTTGTGGTTTAACCCCAGCCAGCAA
>NW_009236009.1:1231-2081 GCF_000690835.1 Fulmarus glacialis | reverse complement strand
CATTATGTAGAAGTGGAGCCCCAGCCAAGCGGAGTGCGCGCCTGGGCCTCTCTAATCCCCCTTGACAGGGCAGCGGCACCGCAGTCGCTCCCTCTCCCAAGCCCCCCACTGCCGCAGCAGCAGCCCCCCTGGCCCAAGGAAAGCGTCAGGAGGGGCAAGTTAATCTAAAGGCGTGATGGGGAGACGGCAGCCTGCAAGGATGACCAGTCTGGCACTGCCGTGGGTAGCCATGGGAGCCGTGGAAAAATCTCGTGCTGTCTCTGGGCCTCAACTTCCCTCCATGCCGGGGTGTTCTGGTGACGGGGAGGGATCGTAGCTGCCTCTGCATAAATCTGTGCTGCAATGAGCTCCCAGACCCCGCAGGAGCAGCACCAGCACCCGGGCAACACCGCAGATGGGTGCTGCGTAGGGAGAAACACTTTCTACCTCCAGAAACCTCGGGGGGAATCAGTGCCCTGCTTTGCTGCACTTTGCTGCGAGGGGTGGTCATCGGTTTGTGCAGGAACGCGTCCCGGTGCTGCGGAGGGCAGCAGCCAGACCAGCAGCTCCGCAGCCCTCGGCAGCTCCCCCAGAAGATGCCGCCATCTCAATTACCCGTCTCCCTCAGACACCTTGTTTGATGCAAGAGCGTTAAAAGACATATAATTTGTGGAGCTAAAACACGGGTATTATCTCAGTGACACATCCGTACAATACAGAATGTGCTGAAGTCAATCACATTCAGAAATGGGTTTCTATTGCTCTACAGCTTTTTCCTTGCCTCTTGCTCCAGATAAAAGAGATAGAAAATGATGCAGTTGTTAGCTGGAAACTCACCATCTTCCTCGTTAAATCACCTCGCACTGTGCAA
>NW_009236009.1:306-1156 GCF_000690835.1 Fulmarus glacialis | reverse complement strand
GGAGCTCTCCCTGGCAGCCAGTACCCACACCCGCAGAGGAGGGAGGCTGGACAGAGGGGTACCTGCTCCGTACCAGCTCCACGCGCATGCTGCCCATACCGCTGTAGGGTCTCCGGATGGTTGCTTGTCCTCTCCAGGAGGAGACGTGCCTGCAGCAGCACAGGAGCACCCTGGTCAAGGCAGCGTCTTTCGTACGTACAGCCAGCAGCCGCCGTGACCACGGCCAGCCACAGCAGCGGTCATGGGCAACGGTACAAACGCAGTCGAAAGGAAAACTCTCCTTTCCCGCCAGCCTGGGCTGCAGAGAGCCCGCGAGGGGATTGGCATTGCAGATGAAAGGACACAATTTATGTGTCCTGTTTCTGAGTCTTTCCCTGAGCACTGGTAATCTCAGGGAGCGGACGCAGACCCCTGGTCTGACCCTGTACTGCTTACCATCACATTCTCATCCTCCTGCCTGTCAGCACACTTCCCTGTCCTCGAGCTTAACGTGCAAGCGAAGAGCGAATCACTCAGCTAACATAGCTGCACTAGGTTTTTGGAACTCCAGTGAAGACCTGATGGAAACCCTGCCCCACTTCCGAGCCCCCAGTGCAGCCAGGACAGCTGGTTATCACCCCCACATCTCCGAGCAATGTAACCCGCATCATCTCGGGGAAGAGAACATCAAGCTCTATGTTCCAAATTGCAGAGGATTAACACCAAATTGTTTGTAGGAGGAAGGAGCTGTCGCAGTCCCTGGCATGACACTGGTAACATTTGAGAGGAATGAGACAGGACGGTGTCTGAAAGGAGTGACCTTTGAGTCTTCACAGAGACTTCATAATGTAGCTCAGACCTATTCAAGTAC
>NW_009236009.1:0-275 GCF_000690835.1 Fulmarus glacialis | reverse complement strand
CGGAAAAGCCTCTACACATCTCTTCTGGGTGGAAGTCTGAGACGAGCCAGGTTTTTACAACAGGCTTTGGAAGATGCGAGGTCCTCGGATATCGTACAGGTCCAATGCTGATGCTGGTGTTTGCTAACTGAGCGCAAAAACAGCATCATGAGCCCCACTGGAAATAAAACAACGGAAGTGGAGGGGGCCGTTTCCAGACAGGGACCACAGGCCCTTCTGGCACAATCCGGCACCCAACCGTCCCGTGGCGCAGGAGTGCTGCCAGGCAGCTCCCG
>NW_009236008.1:0-10543 GCF_000690835.1 Fulmarus glacialis | reverse complement strand
CCTTTTTTTTTTTTACTTTTTTTTTTACCCTTTTCTTTTAGAGAGTTGTTTAGTTCTTTCCTCAGATGTTACCAGTACATCTCCCTAAATCTTTGATAAAAGATCCATCTGCGTGTAAACTTATCGCTGTTATTACATGCTAACAAAGCATTCTCAGTGCACATATTCTTATCTCGTTTGCAGCCTGTTGGTGTGCTCTCAGAATAAGCTGTGCTGGTCAGAATCAGCAAACCTTGTAGGGCAGCATACAGTTATGTTATTTAATATAGAGTCAAGATACTACTTTCACTATTACAGTGATCTTAAGAACCTAACATGCTACTTACTGTAAGAACAGGGAGATTAGAGTAATCAAAAGAGCAAAGGAGGAGAAAAATGAAACAGAGTAACTGGAAACATTAAAACTTCCCTGGTACTGAGCCCCTGAACTACACCTAGGCCTATGTTTTGATAGGCAAGTGCTTCCATGCAGACCGTGATATTTTCACCATGAGCTTATGCATGGAACACAGGTGGACATTCAGAGTACTCCAGCATGATGAATGTTGATGGAAAATGGTAGAAGTTGAAAACAACCTGGTTTATCTCAGACAGGAAGAATTTTGATTAAACTGTGGTCTGCACTTAAGACTGCGAGTGAAGCATGGGAGGGGGATACTTTCTGAATTTGTTGACCAAAGGTGAGAAGTCAGAGATGGAATTAAATGATAAAAAAACTTCGCTCATATTTTTTGTCAACATTAAAAAAAAAAGAAAAAAAAAGTTGAAGGTGGGGAGGAGAGTTAAATAGACTTTGGCATATCAGTTGGAGTTATTACTGAAAGAGGAAAGATCGTAACTTCATACCTTGGAGAACTTCCTGCTACTTCCCCCACTGCCTGTCCTGTTCTTTCTTCCATTGTTTCCATCCATCCTATTCCCTTCTTGTGCATGCATGTTTCTCTGTTTCCACCTGTGTCTGAGCCAAACTTCCTTGATTGTGCACCAAAATAAAAGGAGGCGATGCCCAAATAGCACTAATAGGTGTTGGAAGAATATCCACTGAGGCACCAAACCTGCCGAGACTGACAAGGTTATAGTCTAGACCAGACGGTTGCGAGAAGCAGCTTTAGCTGAGACACAAAGCATGTGCTTTCATGGATGATGGATCGCATTTTATCCTGAGATATATAAAATAAGCATTTTCCCCTTTAGTAATCTGGTGTGTTTGTTTGTGTTGGCAGCAACGTAGCACAAATCAATTGAGATTCAATAAGAACACTGTTTCTTTCTTCTTTACTAAGAATGATTACTTGATGTTCAATACTGAATATCCACCCTCTAGCAACATAAATCTGATAGCTTTTATTAAATTTATCTTGTGCAAGTGTTGAATATCAAAGTCAAATTGTTGTGCTGTAATTTTATTTTTGTCTCTTGTGTATTTTAATTCTTTTTCTCTGTTGTATTCTAATTAATAAGTTATCAGACTTCTGTTAAGGACTGCCTGTCCTCTTTGCTATGAAATAATGTATTACCTAGTCTTTGTTCTTGAACTTTATATGGCTGTTAAATGTTGTAAACTAACATTAAGAGAATTGTATGTGTGCTCAGAAAAATGTAAATGTGTCTAAGCTGTAATCTTTAAAAGATCCTTATTTTCAGCAACTTACAAGTGCTTGGGCAACAGCACTTTTCAGGTCATATGGCATATCCATCTTTAACATTTTCTTGGTTTAATAGCATAGATTTTGAATTTGGTTTTGAACAATTAATATTTAATATAAAGCCCAGCTTAATTTAAGTTCTTCTTCTCTATAATCTGATGCCTTAACTCTTTGGTGTTTAAACATAAATATTTTAAAGCTTTGCTACTCAAAAACAGACCAGATTTTTATTTAGAATGATCTCTAAATTTGTGTAACTTCTGTTCTTATTTAAGGCAGTCTGAGAGAGTGCCCTTCCTAGGTGCTTGAAGCCTTCAAATGTTGACTATTCCATTAACACACACCTACTCACTTTTCCACACCTTGGTTTTTAGTCAATTCTTGTCCAAATAGCACATTTTCGGTGATTTTTGTCCTTCCTTGTTAGTTCCTGAGCAATCACCTATAATGTTCCAATTTTCTGAGATACTTAGTTGGCTGGAGTTATGTATGGCATTTAAAGCACCTGTCCTAGATTCTAGGCTTTTCTGGTATACCCTGTGATTACAGTAATGTGAATATAAATATAAATGCGGAGGAGGAAGAAAGCAGCCAGTTCTCTATCGTAGCTTTTTTAGTCTCAGCTCTTGCCTCTTAAGTCATTTTGCCATTTCCACGACCCAGGGGGAGAGATGAGCTTTGCGGCTAACTCTGGAAGGCCAGTGGCCTGAGGCTGCTCCGGGGAACGAGGGGAATGAGCCCAGCACTGCGGCTGTGGCAAACCCTGCTCACAGCTGTCCCCACGTTCAGAAGGTTCCTGTGCCTTTGACCGCAACCTTGGAGTTGAGGGTTTTTTAGATCACAACAAATGGCTTAGGTAGGGTAACTTTCCCTGTAAGCCTCCAGGCAGTGAACGCGTCTCCTGGAAGACTGGTGTCATTTTCACAGGAAAAAAAATAAGAAAAAGAAAAAAATCCCCCAGTGAGTGTCCTTTCGCATAATTTTCATCATTCAATTCAATTTATTGTGTTGCGGGGAGGAGGGTTGTGTTGAAATCGGCTTAACCTTAGGCTGAAGTACCGGTTACGTGTAACACCAGCAGAGAGAAGCAGTCCTCGCCACATCGTCAGCACACATCTTCCGTCTTGCCTAAACCATTGCTACATCGTTGAATTTTTGCTACCAATTTAATGCCCTGGTATATCTATGCCTAACAATGAGTGCCTGAGGTTGTCTGTAACAGTGTAGTAGAGAGGACTGCCAGATAAAGTCTGAATCTGTTTGGGTGTTATTTTTCTGTGGGTTTTGCTAAATGGTAAGATTTTAAAGAGCTGTTCAGCAGAAATGTAGGTGTAGGCAAATACCGGCTCCCCTGGCTCCTGTGTTCACTTTTGTCTGCTCAGCTAGTCTTTTGATGGCTCTCTAGACACTGCCTGTATATTGTCAGGAGGAGTACCGAAGGGACTGGTTAGATCAGTAAAACTATGTTAATTCAATCTATATTTGACTGGAATTTTTGCAGACCTTTAAAACCTTTACAACGTTATGTGATCTATTATGTCTGCTCACTTACTGAAATCTATTCTAATTGATGAAGCGGATGGTAAACTTCTCGGGAACAGGTTTTAGCTTGCTTGCTTTACTTACTGTAAATCTCCATAGGCTAGTGATGGAGATCTATTGTCTATTAAACTGATAGGGAAGGAATCAACACTTTGTTAAGCCTCAGACAATATCGGTAGATAAGTAAGTTGGAGTGGGTTGTAACTTTAAGGGAAGAGGGGAGGTATCACGAAGATGTATGTGTTTTTTCAATAGCTTGACTTTCTTTTTTGCTTCTTCAGTGGCTTCATTTTCCAGGTGATGCTGTCTGCTTCAGAGAGAGACTACCCAATTCCCACATATAAGCACAAACGAATAATCAAAAAGTTCTATTCATCTGCCGTCGTTTTGCTCTTGTAAAGGTTATTGGATATCCAGGCCTAATAAAAGACCGTAATGCATTTCAAAATAAATTTTTCTTTTCTCACAAATCTAGGCAATCAAAGCAATTTCTGAAAATTTTCCAGTTGTACAGTATGTTAGCGAGGGCTGTATTTGAGCTTAATGTCAGAAGTCTAGTTGAAGGAAAACAGTGAAATGGTAAATAATGAAAGAAAAGACTCAAATATCAGATGAAAAAGGTGTGTCAAAAGGGTATGAATTGGCTAGATTTAGATCTTACAGTTTTGAAAAGCATATTGAATTTTACAAATGTTTCTCTCATACATTTTTAATGAGCACAAGTAATCAGAATGACTTTCAATCACAGTGGAAGGTTATGGCAACACCGTGCTTTACTTCAATAGGTGAACCAGCTTTAAAAAAAAACAAGTCGGATGCAAGAAACGCCCTATAAGTTTATAAAATAAATGAGCGTGGGCTGTAAAGAGGCAGACTCAATCTTGCCCAGTGAAAACTATAGCCTGAAAATGTAACCTTCCCACCCCCAGTTCAGCTTTGCCATTCTTTTAGAAAGCCCAGAGAAAAAGACATCTATTTTCAGAATGGAAAATATTTGCATTGTGAAGATTGCAGTGATTTTGTTAAAGCATTAGAATAATCTCTCTCTGTGTCTCTCTCTTTTTTTTTTTTTTTTTTTAATCTTACTCTCTTTTATACTACTCATTTTGTAGTTTCATGCAGTTTTAATTCTGGGGAGAGTTATTTAAAAAGCTATGTCTTGAGGTTTGGGGTTTTTTTTCTTCTGTATGTTTGCAGGGTTGCTTCTTTACTTTCTAAGAGTGGTTAGGGTTTGTTTTTACTTAATTACTAGCAGGGAAAGTGGCATCTGAAAAGTCAGAATAGTATTTGTTTCTGATGTGATCTTCTGTTCCTGCTGTTTATGCTTCACCTGGATACCTAATCCTTTTAGCAGTGCAGAAGATTATGAAGCTACAGACAAGAGATTACGGCTCCAGGTGAGGGATAAGCAGCTGATCAAATGAATGAAGGAGAAAAAGAGATTGTTTCAATGCAAATATCCCCTACTAATTAGGGCTAGGGAGAAGAACTGAGAAGAAATACAATTAGGATTCTCTCTGTCTCTCTCAATAGGATTTTTTTTTTGCCTAAGGAGAATGCTTTAAAGTTTTCATAAGAAATTAAAGCCACTTTTAAAATACAGTTTTTCAGGAGACTGGTATACCTGTACAGTTAGTACCACACTCTTGTGCCAGCTTTGTGGATGTTTTACTTCTCATTTGTTACATATATATGTTTGGTTTAATCTTCATTTGTATCAGAATTTCACAGGGTCAAGAGCTAAAGATCAGGAGGGAAGGATCTCCCAGGGGTGTATGGTCAGTGTTTTCTGTGGCTTTGCTTGCAGAAATAGACATCACCGGTCCATTTTGCAGTTAGCATCACATATATTTCTGAGTGATATTTATCCTAGTAAACACTAAGTGAGGTAAAAACACAGCAAAAATCTTCCTCACTACAGTGTCCCCCTTCTCAGACTTGAAAATATTGGAGCCCACAGTAGCAGCCAGCGCAGTCAGGTCCTTAGTATGTTTAACACTTTATTCTTAGTCTATGCTGTGCTCTGACTTGTCCACAAAAAAGCTTTCATGTCTTGTATAAAACAAAGAGCCAACTAAGATACTAATTAGTTAAATAATACTAGGACTACTCCTTTTTCCTCCATCCTATCTACTGAGAGCATCGCATCAGGACAGAGGCAGTTTTCTACTGGTCTTCCCTGGGACCTCTGGGTGCTACTGCAATTCAAATATTTGCTTTTTTTCTCAAGCATCTAGTCATCTGTCTTCCCATTCTCTTTGCAGAAAGTTGTGACCACAACTGGAAATTACTGGATTTTACTAAAGTTAATCCAATTTGCAAACAGAAGCAAACTAGAAAATGCACACTTAATTTTATCTTAGCATGAGATCTTGTACAAAGGTCTTGTACAAAGCAGTCAGCTGCTATTTTATTGCTATATGGCAGGTTTTGTTTTTCCATTTCTCAGAAAACTGTAACAGAAATGGAAAAGTACTTGTCTCCACATTGATGCAAATGCCAGACAGAGGGTGACGTGGCTTGTCCAGTCTCCTACTGTTTAACTGGTACAGCTGAGAAGAAAATCCACTTACCCTGTTCTGACCGCATGCCCTAAACCCTGGCCCATGCTGCTTTCACTGGTACCAGAAGACCATATCTCTGTGCTTTTCTTTTTTCTTGAAAAGAAAAAAAAAAAACCACCAACAAACCACAGCTCAAAGACAGTAGGTGGGGTAAGTAAATAGACAAAGGAACGATGTATTGTGTGAGCTATGCTGTAGAGTCAGTAAACCTCACAAATTGTTTCCCAATGTGTATGTCCAAGACTCAATTATATGCAGGTAATTAAAAGCTCTTTCACAAAACTGACAAAAAACTTCTCTACCTGTGGAGAAGGTAGAGAAAAGGTAATTCCTTCTGAAAAGGAATTACCTGTTCCTGAACAGAGACTTGCTAAGCATTTTCATAAGATGTTTTAAGAAGGGTACTCTGTTCATTTACTTGTGACAGGCATGCTATTTTACAATCGTGTTCTCCTATTCAAGCTAACAATAAAATTCTTTTATATTCTGCAGAAAAAAGCAGAGAACAGGGAAAAGAAATTCAAAAGATTGTTTGCCTTTATGGATGATTTAAAGTTTTGCCACCTAGCTGAGCACTGTTTATAAAAGTGTAAAAATGTGAACTCTGCATATACTATGCACTACATGATAGTACAGAAAATAATAATTTGCAATATAATTATATAATTAGGTGGCCCGTACACGCTAGTATATTTGTCCTTGAAAAAAATATGTGGACGCTAACACTTAGGTCAGTATTTCAATCTGAGAGTTGCTCTATAAGTAATCAAATTCATTAAGAAAGGTATCTGCAGTATATATGTAATTAATTGACTGTTGCACAATAGTAATCTTTTCCAGCTTTTGAAGTCAGCCAGTATTTATAGCAAATAAGTGCTGCTAGGGACTTTAAAGTTGTAATTAATAATTATTATGTCTCATCATTTAAAAGGCTTGTCCCATCAATATGTTGCTTCAGTTTATTGCTGGGGAGTCTTGCAATAATTGAAAGTAAAATGGTGGAAAATAAATTAAATTCTACATCTATCAGAGATATTAGTGGGGAACAGATATGTCTTGTATGATTAACAACAAAGAACTCAAGTGTTTCTTTAAAAACAAGAGCTATGCTTCTATTGAGATATGTGAAAGACTTAAAATACAGAGTTCTAAATCAAAATTGCATCCATCAAATTTAATTATGAAAGATTGCGGGTTACAATAATAATTTGTAGGTTTCAGACAGCACTAGTACATAAGCAGCAGCTCTCGGGACGTTTTACAGGTGGGAAGGCAAAGGAGCAAAGCAAAGAAGTGACTTTTCCAACTCTGCTAGTTCAAAAAAGTACAAGATTTGGGAAGAACACCTTTACTGAGATAACTTCAATACGATCAGTGAAGCTGTGCTAATTTTTCCACCAGCTGAGACTTAGGTCCCAGAGTTGTGCATTGGATGAGAGAGATTTTTCCTGCGCTTAGGTGAAATCCCAGGCTGGGGGCTCTGCTGATGGCTTTCCTCCATGCCCAAGTGCTCCTGACCCCTCCAACAAACAGCAGCTGCAAAGCCTCACTCTCTTCATCTGCACCTCAGCCTGGAGACGGACAGTCCTTTTTTCTATGAAAATGTCTCTCCAGTTAGATTAATCATCTAAGTTATCTTCATGCGGTTACTGTTGGGAGAAAAACATCACGCTTCAGAAGCTGGAAAGCGGGTCACTGTGCCTGTGTGGTAGTTTCTTCTGGTGAGATGGTATTTCCTCAGTAATATTGAACAGTTCATCTCATAATTTCATGTTTCATTTTCATCCTTGAGCTACCAACAGAGCCATTTTTTTCCCCCCAATATTTTGTGCCTTAACATGTTTAAATGTTTTTCAATATTTAATTTCTCTAACCTCAGGGAAGTACTAATGAGGCTACAGAGACCTTTGGCATGCAGCCTGAGAACCCAACATCTAGTCCATTCACTGTTTTTTCTATTATTTTGCCCACTTTAGAACATCATGTATGGAGTCCACCATCTTCTGGCAAACAGTTGATTCTAGAAACTTTTATTGATAATCCCTCTACATATTTCTTTTCACTCTATCCCCTGGCTTTCTACATGAGCCTGGGTAGCTTGTATAAGATGGCTGAGAAAGTTACTGCCCTCAGCTGCAGGAGGTAAATAACTTCAGTGTGAATCAGCAACTACTTCCATTTACACTGCAGTTCTGCACTGTAAACTATGGTGGTTCAAGGTCGGCTTGGTGATCACCTAAAACATCTTTGCTGCGGTGGCAGGGCAAAAATTCAACTTTGTGAACTGTCCAAAACTAAAGCATCCTGCTTGTAATTAAACCTCCTTGTGTTACTCTTATATTATATTCTTTACTGAGTGAATCTACATTACTTTTCTCTCCTTAGTGCCACATTCATTACAGAATTACTGTGGTTATTTGTGGAGCAACATCTGAGATTATTATGACTTTTCTGGAATGGTGGACATGGGCAGAATATAGCATGAGTTTTCTGTCCAGCAACATTTAGTATCGGGAGGAAGCAGGCATTAATGTTACTTGCTGTTGCTGGCTGTCATGCACGTCTGGCACCTCAGAGCAATTGTTTTGGATTAGAGATGGCACTGAGCATGCAAAGGAAAAATGGTACTTCGTCGTACAGTAAGAGAGCACCTCACAACAGCCCTTTGAACCCGTTCATTTGTTCTAGTCACTGGCTGTGAGTAGTATGACTTTATCTGGTACATGCAGACACTAAAAAGAAAAAGAAAAAATTAAAAAAAGAAGCTTATTTATGCTCAAGGTTGTGCAGGTTTTGTCTGTGGGCCAGTTTTTCAATGTCCGAATTATATTATGAACATTTGTTTATCCATGCATTTATCTGTTCACCTGTGTGCTCGCTCTAGTAACCAGAAATCATGGTCACTCTCTGTATAAACCTAGACACGTAACTGCACAATTGTTTTATTCTTCCACAATGTGCTTTTTTTTTTTTTTTTTTTCCCTCCAAGTGGCCTAGTGCACACGAAGTAGCTTAAGATTCCATTATTTGTGAATAGCAGCAGTTGTTGATATAAATGAAATCATTGGTTTTGCCTTATTGGCAGCATAGTGGGTAGAAAATCTAATGGCCTAGTTTACTGGAGCATTTTGGCATTCACTTCTAGCATCGTGGGGCCTGTATCATCCATTAGCTTTTACTAGTTAGTACTATCAGTATTTATTCTGGATCTTAAATATCTCGGTTTGACTTACGAAATATAAGGTAAAGCCAACAGGAGCATTTGAATGTTCTGATTATTTTTTTTTAGAAGAAGAAGAAGAAGAAACAAACTGATAGCTGAATTTTGCAGCTAGCAACTTGTAGTTAATTAGCAAAATCCCCTCAGCTGGTTGTTTGACCCGATAGCAAAAAAAGTCGTGATGGATTGTTAAAGGGTAAGTAGAGTGATTTGTTCCTACAAAAGAGGCAAAATTTATCTGTTTATTGTGCATCTGATTTTCCTTCTCAGATAAATAGCAGAGGTCACCATCATAATTATCCATTTTCCCCCTATGTATGTATGAACATTTTTACAGTAGACAGGAAGCTTTTGTCCACTTAAGAAATGACATGGAGATATAGACACATATTTCTGTTCTGTACTACTGAAACAACTCAAGTTTCAGAGTCGCCTTATGTGCACTTTACCTTTTATCGGTGAACAACTAAGAATGAAGTAGAACACTTTACACGAACCATGGATGTCATTCATTTTGCAGAAGAAATTTCCCACATTTTTAATTCCTCTTCTGTTTGTGCTGTATTTTCCTGAAGGTGTCTGCATGAATCTGTAACCTCTTCCTTGCGATCCAGTTTGCTACAGGTGTGTTCAGTCATCCAGTCCTTCCCTGCTACACTTACAAGAGGTAACAGGCACTACGTGGATATTCTCCAGACTCTTAGGGGAAAAAAACAATATAAAAAAAATTATGGATAATGTGCTTCTTCAGGATTTTTTTCCATTATAAATATATGTATTTTAAAAAGCTTTCTTAGTGACAACTTTACTTTTGAAGTATTCATATTGTGCTGATGCAGTATGACTGTATTTAGGGATGTGTTTCATTAACCATTCTCATCTCAATTGTCCACAGCTTCCTCAGCCAGAACCCTTTTGGTTTGCTGTGTTCCATGGTTGGCTTCAGATCGGAAATGATATTTCTGAGAGTAAAGAAAACTTAGTCAACTTTGGATTTCTCCATATGTTTTGAATCAGGAGAGCTATCAATATGCCATTTAATGGATGATGTAGTATTTGATTTTTAGATCTTAAGAAAAAACAAGACAGATGTGAATCCAGTACATTTTGTAGGTTTAAGTTCTGAGCACGTTTGATTTTTACTCGTTTGCCTTGTTAATTAATGCAAATCTGCTGCCATTTTTCATATTGTGAAATGGATCTGCAAATGGGCTAGAGAGGTATTTCTCTCACCAGATTTTTAGGCCTCTAATCTCATCTAGACCTCTATCTTCAACTGAGATCAATCATACTCTCAATAAATCTACATTTCTGTGCTGACTATAACAAAAGTCTAGTTGACTAGCTGTTTTGGGTTTGCGTGGCAAGGTTTTGGTAGCGGGGGGGCTACAGGGGTGGCTTCTGTAAGAAGCTGCTAGAAGCTTCCCCCATGTCACCCAATCCCAGCCGGCCCAAAGACAACCCCACCACTGGCCAAGGCCAAGCCCATCAGTGATGGGTGGTAGCGCCTCTGGGTAACATATTTAAGAAGGGGGAAAAGATGCTGCGCAACAGCAACTGCAGCCGGAGAG
>NW_009236007.1:0-2257 GCF_000690835.1 Fulmarus glacialis | reverse complement strand
CTTGCAGTTGTTCTCCCTTCCCGATCATTCCCAGTGTTCCTCTCGTAGCCCTCCTTTTTTCTTCCGCTCCCGCCCCTTTGTGCTCCTTCCCAGCCCTAGCTGCTCTCCTCCACCCATGCCTGCCAGGAGGCTCCCGATGCGCCGGTTGCGTCCCCTGATGCATCTGCAGGACTCGTCCCTGCTCCCGGCACCACGTTGCGGTGTGCAGCAGAGGTTCACGGGGCCTTTGCTCAGCCTCCCCTTGCACCCAGCAGTGACCCCCGTTAGCGGGCGCGCTGGCGGGGGGCCCCCCCCCCCGGGCGCGGGCGGGGCTCCCCTCCGCAGGTACGGGGATGCGGCCAGCGGGATCGTGACCCAGGAACTCCACCTGAGGAACCTCTTCCCTTCCTCTGTAAGGAAGAGGAGTTAAAATACGTGTTGTTTGTTGAACCCTAAAGCTTGAGATGGTGTTCCCATCAGTCTATGAGACTGCGCAATGTAAAGCTGAGAAAGGAGCTTCATTAAGAACAAAACCCAACAGCAATAAAGCTAGTGGTGAAAGCAGCAACTATTTCCATAATTAAAATCTTTACTTTTATAGGTTTCTGAATTAGCTGGAAAAAAAATATTGCCCCAGGCTCAAGCTTGCCAGTCACATTTAGCTTTCCTTTTATTTCTGTAGACTGTAAGTTTTGCATGTGCTTTGACAGCAGTAATTCCAATTATTTATTTTAAATTGTTGTCTAATTCAGGTGTGGAGAATTGTTTGGAAAATAGCATGTGAATTTTTAAGACAAATGTGGTGCACAGAGGCAGCATTCATACAGCATAACGTGTTAAACTCTCTCTGGCCTGTAACTCGAATTTTAGAGTGCCAAAATATCCATTGGCATAATATAGTAGGTTTTAGTACCTTTGAAGTGACAACATAGAGTATAAGGTTCAAAAAACCCCAACTTTTTCAGAATCCTTGAATGAGGATGCAGAAGAAGAGCTGTGATCAGGTTGCAGAGAACTGGGAAACTCTCTAAGAAAGTAATTGCTTGATGGTCATTATACTCAATATTGTGGGTAAATTTTACACTTGTATAGCTGAAAACGTCAATTAATGGGCCTACTTTTGATTATCATAGTAAACCTGCAGTCAGAAACATGCAGTCATGCCTCCTGACACATGGAGCCATCCCAGGAGAAGATACTGCTCTAGTGCACCGTGGGACGTAGAAAGTGAGTAAGAAGGAAAGCCCCTGGTTTAGCAAACACCTGGACTGACAAAAAAAGGCCCCTGTCCTCTCTCCCACCCCAGGAGGGACGGGGGTCCCGGGGCCACCGAGCTCTGCACCGCCCTTCGGCTGCTCCGAAGCCGCGTTGCCCTGCGCCGGTTGCGTGCGGGGGCTGGTGAAACACTGGGTTGGTGGAAGCGAAGGCAGGAGCCCCGGCGCCAGTGGGCAGGGTTTTAACCGAAACCAACGCCAAATTTCGTGTAAAAATACAGCGAGTGAACTTTGTGATGAGATCAGCGCAGGCCTGAATTTGCATCGAATGAATAATAGTTATGTGCTAAAAGCAGTGGTCCCTTTGGGCTGCTGCTTCAAGTTTTCCTTACATGATTACTATCCCGCCCATCAACATCACTGATTTATTAGGTAGCTCCTTTGGCTTCTTCTCCGAGGGTGGTTTTTTTTTTAGCAAAGAATATTAACATGTGATGGCACTGTATCCGACTAATACAATTGTTACTTAGTCATCTCCTATATGATTAATAGTGATTTGCTAAGATATTTTCAGAGGGATTTAACAGGATTATACATTGCAAAGCACATGGCTACATGCTAAGCATCAGGATACAATCAGAGGTTTTTTTAGAGAAGTTTAGAATTTTTTGATACAAAATTATGCACTGTATGTCTTGCAGTGGAAAATACTGCTTTATTAAGCATACTGGTGTTAAACTTAGTATGAAATTGGAAATAAGAGTACTTTAATATGGTCTATTCCTTCCTTCTGCTTTTCCAGCAGCAGGTTCCTGGTGTGTACTTCAGATGTTTATTCTGATCAGTAAGCTTCTGTAAGGTCTCACTTTCCTCATAGTGTTTTTGCAGATGTAGCAAATGGGAGGTAATATGCAAAAATACTATTCCACAGAGCTGATTTACAAGTAAAAATACTCAGACATATCCCATGTAAATGCAAGTGTGAAAAGCGAATTCAGCCCCCGTCACGAGGCAGGGGCCAGCCTGCGGCAGGCTCTGCGGGGGCTGCGCGCCGGCGGCTGCGC
>NW_009236006.1:0-1061 GCF_000690835.1 Fulmarus glacialis | reverse complement strand
CCGGGACTCGGACGGAGGGCTCGGGGGACACCGCGCTGCAGTGCCGTCCCTCCTGGGACAGCGTTCTCCATTGCCGTCCTCCCCTTCTCCATCACAGTTCCACCTGGGACCCCGATCTCCATCGTGGTCCCCCCATTCTCCATCACGGTCCCCCAAATCTCCGTCACGGTCCCCTCTTCTCCATCACGGTCCCTCCTGGGACACTGTTGTCCATCACGGTCCTTTCTTCTCCATAGCGGTCCCTCCTAAGACACTGTTCTCCATCATGGTCCCCCGTTCTCCATTGCGGTCCCTTCTGGGCCACCGTTGTCCATCACAGTCCCCTATTCTCCATCGTGGTCCCCTATTCTCCATCGTGGTCCCTCCTAGCACACTGCTCCCCATCATGGTCCCTTTCTATCGTGGTCCCTCTTGAGACACCGTTCTCCATGGCGGTCCCCCATTCTCCATCATGGTCCCCTTCTCTCTATCACAGTCCTTCCTGGGACACCGTTGTCCATCGTGGTCCCCACTTCTCCATACTGGTCCCTCCTGAGACACTGTTCTCCATTGTGGTCCCTCCTGGGACACTGCTCCCCATCACGGTCACCTTCTCTCCATCATGGTCCTTCCTGAGACGCCATTCTCCATCAGGGTCCCAGTTCTCCGTCAGGGTCCCAGTTCTCCATCATGGTCCCCTTCTCTCCATTGCAGTCCCTCCTGGGGCACCATTGTCCCATCGCAGTCCCTCCTGGGACAGCAGTGTCCATCACAGTCCCCCCTTCTCCTTTGTGGTCCCTCCTGAGACACCGTTCTCCATCGCGGTCCCCCATTCATCCATCGTGGTCCCCCGTTCTCCACCGCGGTCCCTCCTGGGACACCATTCTCCACCGCGGTCCCCGTTGCGGTTGCAGGTACGACAACATGGCCGAGCTCTTTGCGGTGGTGAAGACGCTGCAGGCTCTGGAGAAAGCCTACATCAAGGACTGCGTCTCTCCTAACGAGTAAGTCCTACGACGCCGAGCAGGGCGATGGCAGCCGGAAGGCCATGGAGGGTCCGTCGTGTCCCTGCGGGAGGGGAC
>NW_009236005.1:0-4938 GCF_000690835.1 Fulmarus glacialis | reverse complement strand
GCTCTGACTATTAAAGACTGAGGCAAAGCCACAGGCAACTCCCCACTCTTACTGCTTCCCTCTTTAAAAGCACTCTCTGAGAAAAGTATGGACAGCAAGTGCCCCACTTAAAAGCCTTCCACAATAAATTCAGTATCAAGAGCATTCTTTACAAGATAGCAATGAATGTAGGCTCTGGTTTTATTCCAATACTTCATTAATTAAAGTAATCAGAAAGGATGACTGTTTTAAGGAATGTAAAAAGAAAAAATGACTTTTCCTTGTTACAGAGGAAAGGTACCTTGGATTATCTTGTAGAGGAAAGCCAGCCATAGGACTGGCCACTAACTAGCCATTTATCAGCATGAACTTTAACACTCATATCTGTGTTATGTCCTGAAAGAAAATTGTTCATCAAAACTAACAGATTTCTATGCTGAGGCAGAACTTTGTCAGGTAGGAATTCATACTTGTTCCTAGTTTGGAGATAAGACCTTCTTTTTCTTGTTTTTCTCACATTTTGCCTATGCTATGAGCAGTTGGCATACCATAGGTCTCAATCTGCTTAACAGGGAAACATGGACAGGGATTCCCAATTAACAAGTGTGTCTGTTGTACCTCATTGTACAAAATACACTTCAGGAATACAAATCTTAATTGCTCATCCTGACCAAGAGATCATCTGCATTTAATAGTGAGAAAGGGAAGGAAGAAGATGTTTTTTTCTAGTTTAGGATCCTTATTCACACTTCTATGGTGGACACTGGGTTCTGAGGAAGATTCTACACCACTGCAAATCTCTACCCACAGCTTTCAATAATCCTTGTCCTCCAGCCTGTTTTTCTGAGGAACCCTAAAGTGGGATATACTGCAGGCCAATTCATTCCCTCCTGACATTTACTTCCCAGGCAGAGCATTAAGAGTTGGACAGAAGGCTAATTGCGCACAACTCCGTGATGGGAAGGTGAAGAAGAGGGACAGTACAGGAGCAAGGAAGAAAAAAAACAAACAAACAAACCAAAAAACAGCAAGAATCACAACAAGAGCAAAGGCAACCATTTCCAGAGATCCATACCTGCCATACGTCTGTGAGAGGTGCAGTCCAGATGGCTAATAATAATAGGCTTCTAACAGTTTTTCAGCTCATGCAAAGAGCTGTAAGACTTGAGCTAATTAAGCAGCTTAGGTAAACTGGGCTGAAGCAGCATGTTTCTGACACAATCATTCTGTGTATAGTGAATAATATGTCTATATAAAGGCAAAGAGAAGGAGAACATGCCAGGGGGAGGTAGGGAGGTTTCCTAGGGCATCTGCAGAAACAGGAATACCAAGCACTTTGTGTGAACTGCTACTATCTTCTTGTCAGGCCTTAATGCCAGGTTGTAAAAAGACAGCTTTTGGGCCCAGCTCTGTTGGGAAGTAAATGAAATGGTAGAAAACTACTGACTGTTACAAGACTTCAAGAAGAGATGGAGGCTATGCTGGGCAACATCTGTCAGAGGAGTTGTGCATGGAGCAGTTGAAATGAAAAGAGAAGTCGGATCCACAGACTCTGAGCTTGCTAATATTCTCATGAATCACAGTACGGTGACTAGGTTCACAGGATCAAACCCCTCCTGATGCAGAAAACAACAACCATACAAGAGAGAGAGGTCATAAAATTGTTGATGTGGGCATGCCCATGAGACTTTTCAAAATGTTGTTGATGATGAGAGAACAGACTCACACTACAAAATAAGTTCCTTATTGACATCCGAGCTCTTCCTCACTTCCTTGCCCTCTCTTGCACACAAAGCCAGAAGAACAGGTTTTGAAGAGTCACCACGGGGGCTGGGGAGAAGCTGTCTTTCCCAACAATCCATTACAAGATACCCTAAGGCAGCTTAGGTCAAATGAAATCAGGAGTCCTTTTTTCAAGCATCCACAGTTCAGTTCTGCATCCTATACGCTTCTAAAATGTAATATAATTTCGTTTTGTCTGATGAAGGAAACATGACCAGCTCTCTGTTTCCTGTCTCTTGATTTCCTTTAATTCAAAAGGCAAGATTTCAATATCATAAAAGGGATTCATCCTTTTACACAGGTTTGAAAGCCTCCTGTGTGCACTGCCTGTAGGCTAAGCTCAACTCCAGTTAATGGGTTTCTCTGTGGTGTGGATGACTGGCATAAAGAGAAAAAAGTAGAAGATGGAAGAAGGTGAGAATTAGATGCTTAGCTTGTAGTGGGCAAATCCTACTTATTTGTGTGGGAGATAAATTATATAGCTCAGAATAACTTTTCGGCTAGAAAACTGCATAACTGTTAGGATGTAGATCTCATGTGAATTTTGGAGATGAGGTAACTACAGCATGGGATGCAGTTTTCCCATCTTTCACAGGCAGCTGGTTTAGGAAACCATTGCAATTAACTGTAGGTAAAATATCCAGAAGGTGGTATGACTTAATGGGAAATAGAGCAGAGTTAGACAGTCTCAGATAGGATCATAAGCTAATATCGATGAATATCATGTTCTTTATTTACGGATTGACTATTTACTATTATGGGAGACAAAATTTTTCAAACTTCAACACCTACAAAATAAAATAAATGTTTTCTTTTTTTCTCAGTTACTTCTTTCTTCCATCTGCTACAACTTCTCACGAATTTCTTATTAAATTTCCTTTATCAAGGGAATTTTTCATTAGCCATCCACTTGATAACGATCAGAATATCGTTATCTGGAGCCAGCTATTACATCTGAATTTCTTGAAGAAAATCTCAGGCCTTTCTCAATTTCTTTCTTTCAGCCAGGCTTTTCTATACCAACATTATTCAGCCTTTCCAAAAATAAATGGCTTATTAGGTGCCTACACATGGGTATTAACAGTCTGATAACCACCCTGCAACAAATTGAGGCTTTTCCTCAATATTCTGGTGCCCTTCACTCAGTGTTGCAAAGATTAGTTTGGGATTTTTTTTTTTTTCCTGGGTCTTTTTAATCAGGAGAGAAAAAAAAAAGTGCTTTAAGCCTGTATTTGAATTTTAACTCTTTGAAAACTCTCTTGCCTATTAAAAAGATCTTCACTATTGCATTACCATATACGACTAGAAAAAGTACCACATACTCAGTAGTCATACTCATAAGGATTTTAACAGTCCAGATCCTCTGGCATCTCCCAGCTGAGTAGAGCTAGAAGCCTCTAAAATGCAATTGTTTAGAAGACTAACCATTGGATTAAGATAAAAGGATTTTCTTTTTTTGTTTTGTTTTTTGTTTTGTGTGTGTGTGAACATGTACTGAGAATGCCTTAAAACTTTGGAAACTGTAATGTTTTCCATTTCTTCTTCAGTTTTCCTTGCTTCAGGCATCCCCACCAGCAGTCAAAAGATTAGTTGAAGAAACACTTTTACTCTTTCACACTCCCAACCTAGACAGTTAGTGTAAGCCGTACTTTCTGTTCTCTACCTGTTCTCTACCTGTTCGGGACAGCTTAATCTCTAACAGAGCAAGTCAGATTTCAATGAAATTCAAGCTTGAAGCCATTAAAAAATACCATCATTTAACTTACTACACCAAGTGTACATGTATATATACATACAATTTTGCATTTATAGAAACAACTACACCATTCAAATAAAGCTATAAAAAAAAAAAAAAAGGCAAAAAAAGAAAGCTTAAGAACCCATCTGGAACCCAAAGCTCTAGCCAGTTTTCAGTAATGTGATTCCATGCAGCCAAATAGCAGATAATACAGTCAGGGAAGAGAGGAAAGTAGATGCTCCTTGCAAACTGGGAAACTGCGTCCAGAAAAATACAGGTTATGCTGAGGAAGAAATCCAAAATGAGCTTTCAGTGGAATGCTGTGTCCGGACAAGAGTTTATACTGAGTAGGCTTAGGAACCTTGTGTTTCATTTTCAATATTGTCTTAGTGAGATTATTTTTTAAAATCCTGACATTGATTTTGTTTTCTGTATGTTTTGGGTCACCTGCTGGGGGGAGGAGTGAGTGAGCGGCTGTGTGCTGCTTTGCTGCTGGCCGAGGTTAATTTACCACACTCTACTTCAAAAGATATATTAAAACAAACAAGGGATGGTTCAAAAAAGACTTACATGAATTGTATTGTCTCCGCCTACTATCACTTCCCTCTAATTTTCACATACACTTCTAGAATAGATTTTTCTGTCTTCTCCTTTCTCCATTGTTATTAACTCCAGGACAAGGTTTGAAATTACATGGCAATAGTGTTTGTATATCAATGCATGAATGTTGTTGTTACAGGGTGACTGTTTACTCCACTGCTACTAAGAGTAGTCAAATAGATTTCAGAATTAGAGTGTAAACCTTTAGAAACACAGGACAACTCTATGAAATGCTAGAAGACAATGGTATGCCCAAGCAGGTCCGTGGATATGCAAAGACTGTGTTTAAGATCAAGCAGTGCCAATTCCTAATATGGCAGAAGTGCCTAAGTTGTTTGCACCAGGAGTTTTCATTTCAGTTTCACTGAGAAACAAGCTATTCAAACTTATATTCTGAAGAGCTATTTAGACAAGAAACAACTATATGTAGAAAAAAAATTACAATTCATTCTTAACTTGTAAATTTTACTGTTAATTTTCTATCATAAATTACTTTTCTTTTGAAAATCAAACTGTCAATATCTATCACTGTGGTATGTCTTTTGTCTTTTTTATCATCAGAGGACAAAGATATGCAGTCCTGTAGATGAAAAAGAAACCCCCAAACAACTAAAAAACAAAAAAAAAACCCAAACACTTAAAAGGAACAGAGTCATAATATTGTCAGCTCATTGTCATAATATTTCGACAATCATATTGATTGTAAAGAAAGTACAAAAGCTTTTGTGGCCAGAAGACTTGGATTTAGAGTCCAGACTGTCAGTGAAGGGTCATTAGGATCACCCCAATTCAGTGACACACATTAATTGTGAACTGGCAGATGAAGTTGCTAAGCCACT
>NW_009236004.1:491-769 GCF_000690835.1 Fulmarus glacialis | reverse complement strand
GAAGATAAAAACTCTCCCTGGCTGAGTGACATTGCAGCGGAGTCTAGGACACAGGGACACTCCGGCTGAGAGCAGCACAGCTGGTGCTTTGCAGTGAAAGACCCCTGCGAGGAGTTCACGGGGCAAATAGGAATCCCCTGGCCTGGGTGCCCCCAGCGCCGCTGCCACGTCCCCTCCCCTGACCCGCTAAGGCTGGCAGCACTACAATAATGGGGTCGGGAGAGGGCTGGCCCCGGGAGCAGGGCTCCTGCAATGCGGAGCGGGATGGACTCGCCGTG
>NW_009236004.1:0-380 GCF_000690835.1 Fulmarus glacialis | reverse complement strand
CTCAGATTTAATGATGGATCGGCTGCCTTTAATAAATGTTTATGTTCAAAGAATTTACACCAGTGCTCACAGACAGCTAATGAGGGACATTTCAATGCATAAAAGCAGTGTGAACACAGTAATTAACTTTGTTGCTGATTCATTTGTAATCATTTAAACGCTCCAGAGATTTGCAGTGTCCTTTAAGTCAACAAAATCTTTTCCAAAGGGCACGCTGCCGACACCCTTCACGCACACCAACCGCCGTATAACTCCCATCTTCCTAAATAATCGTCCAGCACCGATTGAGGGTACGACAAAGCCCAAGGCCAGCACCGACGGGAGCGCGGCTGGAGGCGAGGGTTTCCCAGCACAGTGCTCGCAGAGCCCAGCTCACCAGC
>NW_009236003.1:8865-31932 GCF_000690835.1 Fulmarus glacialis | reverse complement strand
GGTAAGCCTGCAGTTCGTTCACAGCCGCAAGATTACAGATGGGCGCTGGCCAGAGTCGGAGGTTTATTTTTCACCGTTAATTAGTTTATTTATGGGAGTAACTGTAGATTTGTTACTGCCAGTACAAAACGTGGGCTGTTTCACTGTGTGAAGCCAACTGATAGCGGTACCCGCTTGGCTATTCTGGCTGCATTATCAATACACAGTCAGTCTTGGATCCTTTTCAGCTTTTGTTTGCTTGTTTGTTTTTGTTTGTACCTTAACATTACACTGACACGTTATGTTAGACCATAATTACCTCTCATGGACGTCCATATGAATTTTGCACGCACAGGAATAACCACACTGAATTAGATCGGTGCTTGTAACTCGAATGACCAATGAATGCAGAAATCATTAGCCACTTTTAATAACCTGTTTTCCCAGTGCTGTCCCTGTTGTCTTTTTATTTATATGTTCACTAAGTTCAGCTCAATAATCTAGAGAAAATTAATATTACAAATTGAAAAGATATTAAAACTAGTTTTTGTTGCCTTCCTGACAGTCAGTGGAAAAAAATGTCCTCTTTAAGAAGCAATACAACATCTGCAGCTGCAATAACATTTAATTAAATTGAAGCTATTTTGGAAAGCTGTTTAAGAATTGGTCCTTCTTGTACAGGAGACAGAGCATTAGGCTGGTTTTACTTAGAAGAAGGAACTTATTCCAGTTCTCAAGAGAAAATGCAGAATGAAACTTCGGTGACAAACTAGTATAGATGGAAGTAAATTGATAATGTCAGAAACTGAGATTTAAAGAAGAAGAATGAACCTCTGCCACAGAGCATTTCAGAGTCCTTCTAAGCTAACTGGAAAGAAATACATTTTTCAAAAAAGTTAACTTGTGCACTGTTTCTGAAATTGACTTTTAAACTGATTTAACAGAGCTTGGTACAATTCTGATTTAAATTTGCGTCCCCCCGCCCCAAGAAGTGGTTCTGAGAAAACATGACAGGAAAGATTTCTAAAAACTCTGTGTCTTACAAAGGATTTATTAAACCATTTAGTTTCCAGCCAACTTACAGTTCTTGTCTTTATCAGCATTGTACTTTTTAATGCTCATTATTCATCAATTTGTTGAGAGTTTTCATAATTTGTGTGAAATTTAGAATAAAATTCTAAAATTTAATACATGTTGTGAAAGTAATTTTGTGTCTATAGAACCTAAATAGAGAAAATAACTTTTCTTTTACTTTGCTCTATTGCACTTTAAAAATATGTGAAAAAAGTCATTTTCCGTTGAAATACAAATGTAAAATTTCATGTGAAACTTAACTTTTTTCCATAAGAGAAGTTTAGTATTTTGATTCTATCACGAAAAATAACCAAAATTGTTAATAACTTTTAACCTAGACACAAAGAGTAACTTCATTATCAGATTAAGAAAAATAATTCTAAAAGAACAATGCCAATGATGAGGGCTGATATTAGAATTTGATGGCTTCCTGTCATCACATGCTAATATTAGCTTTCATTGTTGATCTGGCCCTTTTTGAATGATTCTCCTTAAGCTTTGTGTTACATTCTTATTGTAACATAAAGGAAAATAGCAAGCGGAACAAATATTTTTAATAAAATCCAGGTTCCAAGCAACTGAAGTTCATGGAAGAACACTGCAATCAGGAGTAAGGCCTGCTTTTACCGAGCAATATCAATCATAATTCATATTCCTTCTATCAGCCTAGGAAAAGTTATCTTATACTTGATAGCAAATAACTCAGGATTCGAATAGGATATTTTTTAAAATTGTAAATTAAATATTTTAATTGTAGTAGGTTTTTTTCTGAATTTCAAACATGATCAAATAAAACATTTATTCTGTTTAGTAACCGTGTGTCACTAGGTGGTGCTCTGCTCCTTGTTTAGAGTTACAACACTGCATTTCGGATTGGTGAGAAGAGGCTTATGCTATGGTTAGCCAGCATTCACAAATGAGGATTTTCATGTTACAGTTGAACAGAATACCAGGAAGCAAGGCTTAGATCGGATAAGGGATTTAAACATCCACATCCAAAAGATAATACCGAAAACTCTTGCTTGTTATTTGTCCAATCCTGCAAGCGCCCAAATTGCCAAAATCCATTAACGATTTTAAACTTTCTGTCTTACCACTTTCACAGGAAGGAGCCTGGCTCTGCAGCTGAGTAGTTCAAGCACTCAGTGGGCAGTAGGGAGCTTCAGAATTGACATTTTGTAGGGTTGATCCAGTTTAACCTGAAATAGAAATGAGATAAAAAAGAGTTCTGGAAAAAGAGTGTTGGATTACAGAACTGTTCCTTTTATGAGAGCACTAATGACTTGGCCAGAGAGGTGTACAGTGGCTTGTGCTCACTCTCTCTGGTGAGAAGCCCAGGTTGGAGCCTTTGGTCTTGATCCCCTGGTCTACATGCACAAGATGCTGACTTTATAATATGCTTCATCTAAGTCTTGTATCCAACTACAGACACTTTCCTGGGAGATTAGTATGATGAGGGTCCACATTCTCTTACCAGCCTTCACTGCTCTCTCGAGTATGTAATGTTTCTTGTAAAGGCAAAAAAATATTTAAAATCCTGGAGTACCCAGGAACTCACAGTGATTTAACTGTGAATTAAGATAGTAACCATTCAACCTGCTTAGTGTGTTGGGCTGGGCCAACGGGAAGCACGGGAAGGGAGATTAACATTTACATTTTCAAGACTACTAGCAATTTTTAAGAGCTTTTTTTACGTGTTTGTCGGCATCAGCAACAGAAATATTGCAGCAATGAAAACTCATGGGCATTTTTCTCTGGTTTCTATTCAAGGGTTTTTCACAAAGTCACCCAGAATATATAGAAGAAAACCAGACATAAACTCAAGCTTCCTGACTCCAAGCCCCTGCTTTAATCACAAGGTTCTTATTACTTCTTATCAGTGTGTTGTTTATTCACGGCGAATGAATCCTGGTGCTGCCTGCACTAAAGGCTCAACTTTCTTACCAAGAAACTTACCTGTTAAAACTGGGGCAGGAATGTGGGTTGGGAGAGGAAGGTCATAAATGCAAGCATGACAGTTCCTTGCTAGACTGGTTAAGTGAGATGACTACCCCTATCTGTATCCCCTGCTGGGTCAGACAAGGAACAGAGACAAATTACTTTAATAGCAGGACACAGCAACTGAGAAAGTCAACCTAAAAGCAAACATTTTCTGCCTAATTAGAGAAGGTGCAGCTGAGCATAATTTCCATTACTCTCAAGTGATCTTGCAGTAAGTACAGTAGCTTAGCAAGTAGGCACTATTCTCCATATGTAGCTGTGTTACTTGGAATATCCTGAACTGAAACACCCAGAGACTGAACATAATGCCACCTATTAGGTTCAAGCTGCTAGTCACGTTTTCTGACAATTTCCGCTCTAAGACCTGGTGTTTATGACAGTGGCTCACTTGAATCAGTCTGAAATTTCTCATGGCAGGTGCTGAAGATTTTTTGACAACTTCAGCACAAATTATTCAATCATTTCTAAGAATGAAATTAGAGGAGCAGACTTTATGGTATCCCCTTTTTGGGTAGTAGTAAAGAAATTCTTATACATGATTTGGATCAGATTTTTAATGGACAAGGAGAAAGAAGTGCTTTCTGCTTTTTCTCATGTTTGAGAAACTGCATCCACATTTGCCCAAATCACTTTGATAAATCACAGTGTATGCTCAGTCAACTTGCTGAGCTTCATAGCTAAGGAATCTGAAGACTGTGTCTGCCTGGGGTACTCCTGAGCCTGCCTGAGACAGTTTGGACTACCTTGAAATGTGCTTCTGACCTGGCACATACTTTCACTGTTTTGCCTGTGCCTTTGTCCTGATGGTGGCCAGGCACAATGGGCAAAGAAGGATCCTGAGATGAATGTAAAGAAAAACAAAAGGAGAAATGGCTATTGCTGTTAAACAGCTTCTTGGAGTTGATAAGGAATACCTTGGTTAATAAGGAAAGTAGGGCCTAGGAGCTCTCCGAGAACGATTAGCGAATTCATAAAGGTCAGTGTCAGGAAGGATCATTAAAGGATTTAACTTAATGCTGTACACAGTGGGCCATTATGCCTCTGTTGAGCCACAGTAACTGTGACTGACTGAAAGCCAGGACTGGCTCAGCAAAGACACTAGAAACAGAAGTCTTAAAGGAAAATGGAAGACTATAACAGTAGGGGAATAGCAGCCAGAGAGAGGAGGTGGACAGAGGACTGGCTGGCGAGGGACAGCATGCAGAATTGGAGGGAAGGGTAGGACTGGTTGTGAATGAGGCTGAGAGCCAAGAGGAGATGGCTGGAAAAGGGAGGTGAAGATTGAACAAAGAAGGAATCTGAGAGCTAAGAGAGGTTGGGATTGGTTTATGGAGGTATACAACTGGCCAGGGAAGAAGAGGTTAGATCAGAGAAGCATGAAAGCTATGTGGGGATTAAACAAGCAATAGTGCAAGTCCTGAAGGTACATAAAAGATTAAGACTGTGGGGAATGAGCAAAGGAATCCAGGTCTGCTACCACTCCCTTTCAGCCAGAGTTTGCTGTCAGCAAACATCCACAATGCTGACTTGAAAGTGCCCTGTCACACTCTGGCCTGACTAATAACTCAAATCACTCTACCAGGTTTCTGATCAACCTGCTAGTACTGTCAGTTACTCCACTGGATCAGCTGGCAGAGGTCTGTCCTGTGTATCCAGGGAATCCAATCCTCTTGATGACTTGAGTTAGCGTCTTTATGATGCTCCATGTTAGCTTTTCTGTTTGCCCATCTAGAAAATCCCACCTGATAATATGTCTACAGCTGGAAAGTTAACTACTCTGTTATCCATATAATCATGAAAATGCACAAAAGATAAAATAAACAGTATTTTTTCTAGTAATTTGATGATTTTTGAGATGCTCCACTTCTCAGCCTTAAAAGTCACTTGAATTTAACAAGTTAATAACCAATTAATAAGCCACTTATTTCCAGCTTCCAATGAACATCAATCCCACCTTCTTCTGGGTATCTGCAATGCAATTGAGGAGCTCTATTTTTATTTCAGAATATTGATTATTGAGTAGATTACCCAGGGATCTAGAAGAATAGAGTGTGCAAATCTTATAGCCCAGCTATATAGCTTTAGCTTATTACTGCTGATGACCACCCCTCCTGTGATTTACCAGCCATATGAATCATTCAAGGAAGGAGTATAATGCCACGAAGTTAATTTGTTCCACTTTCCACACGAGCAAGCAGAGATCTGCACAAAGAGCCCTTTCATCCCTGTCAATACACAAGCTGGAGTACAGTCTGACCCTAGGAAAGTGTTTTGAGTGTGTTTGCTGAGCTGAATCTGATAATAACTTTAGAGCTGACTCATTTCAAGGTTTTAGAACAGAGCAAGAGGATCAGTGTTTCAGGATACATGGTACTTTATATACCAACCCAGACAAGAAACAGCACTAGAGCTGTAGCTTTGTGGAATGTCAGAATTACAATGTACTTACTCAGTGTTCTGACTGGTAAATGGCATGGGTAGCATAAGATGAAAGAGCTTGAATTGGAACTACTTCTGTTGTTCTGGACTGTTAATGTCCCTCTCTAGTCCAAAGAGTAGACATGCAGTACATCTGAGTGCATCAATACAAAGAACAGAGAAGTAATTGTATTGCTCTTCACAACACCCCAAAAAAAGCTAGGGAAGGGAATTGCTTGAGTTTCAGAGAAATTGAAAAGTGAAAGATGTAGATTTGTAAGGCTGGAGAAGGGTGGGTTGTTCTGTAAATTATGTAAATAGTTTGAGCAGCGAAGGAAACGGAATAACCTAGGATAAATGCAAATCAAACAGGCAGCTAGCAAAAGGCATCAAGCTGGACCACATGGACTCTGTAGAAATATCTGTGACCTACACAGTCAGGTCTAGTTCTGAATGAAAAGGATGAGAGGTTTTCATTAATTGGGTGGAGACCAGGGCAGTGTGGTTTTTATCAACAAGATAAGCAACAGATTCATTACAAGGACTAGAAGGAAGTCTTTTGTGCCAGCACAAGATCCTTCATTGATAGTTTAGTTCTTGTAAGGACAATTTATATTAATGGATTCAGCTACTAAATATTTGCTAACAAAAAATAATCATGTCGAATCCAGCCAGCCAGCCTTGGACTGTAGGCTTGACACTAGGCCCTTTTCGAAGTGCTGCGTCTGCGCAAGGAGCTGCTGCTGCTGCTGCAGGTTTCCCCACACGATGTCACTCTCGGGCAGTTCTGTCAGCCCTCACCTTTGCCTACGGCAGAAGGGTTACGAACTCCAGATGGCAAGCCCATGTATAGAGCATCACTTTGGTTTACAGTACCTTCTAAGTTGCTTAAGTGCAATTTTGTTGTTGCTTTTAGTTATGGACTTTCTGGGCACTGCTTTTCACTGGTTCCTCTAGCGACTACTTAAGACTAATTTCATGGATTTGTTGTGTGCAGACGTTTATTGTATGGAGGTTTAAAAGCATGTACAATTCTATCTGTATTTTATAGCTGTCTTTTTAAAACAAAACTCGTTACTGTATAATGAGGCTCAGACAGCAGCATATATTTTCCTGTTTTTTTCTTCTTACAGATAACACAGTTTTTATATAGAGAAGGCATTAGACTATCTAGTCTATTCAAACCTAATGCTCCCAACCACACCACAGGCAGCCAGCAGAGAATCTACTCAAGTTATTAGGGTATTTATAGACTTCATTGTATTCACTGCGCAGTGTGGCCTATTACTGCAATTACTATACATAAGAATAATCATTACCTTAGTCAGCAGTTCCAGGGTAAGGCTCTTCATGTGTAGTAATGTGTTTCTGCATAATTTTATAAAACTGGACAAGATCCAAAGTTCCACTGCAATACACATTAAAAAGACTCAAAGACATGCATCTTCATTGCTTGAAAAGAGGATACTGAACATCCTGCTTTGGTCAGCCTGTTAATAGCAGGAGGAAAGGTGACTATCTTTTGCTCAGTGCCAATAGGCTGCCCTGCCAAAGAATCAACAATCTGCTCTAAAAACACTGATGTTTTAACAGCAAGTTTAAAAAATCTGTATGTGGCTAGTCACGTTGAGTTAGTTAATGGCCCACAAGATGCCTATTATTTATCTGACCTATTCTTTATACTGCCTTTGGTTTACCTTCATGTTTTTACAGAGACTTCTCATAAATTACCTGCTCAAAGTTTCACCTCAATTACTTATGAGAAGAAAATCAACAGTGAGTGGAATGCAGCTGTGGAACCAGCAATCAGTGGCAGTGTTACAGAATATGCGATGGCATGAGTTACGTAAACAGTTTATTAATCTTCATTAAATTTATACTGAATCAGCACCAAGGCCACATACGAGAAACTCTCTCAGATGAGCCGCTCTAAGTCATAGGACTTCTGTAGTCATCCTTATAGGCACAGCTATTTACAGGATAAAAGTCTAACAGCTGAAATATTTGCTAAGAACAGTGGTCCAGTTCTGCAAACCCTAATTAAATGTTGAATAGCTAGAGAAATAATTCCAACTCTACTAAAAATTCCTGGGATCCAACATTATATGCTACTGTTTCAGAGAGAGGAACTCCGAAATCTAAAGTCTTTTCCAGGACATTTTAATTTTCCCCATTATCCAAAAAGATACAGAATATTGTTACATGTTATGTATCAGACTCTCTGACAAGATCTTATCCTGCACATACGCATGAAGTTCAGCTAGTTAGAGCAGCTGGATTCTAAAAACAGAAGCCTCACAGCTCCATGTCATTGACAGCCCTACTCTATTTCAGGGCTCCATCCATTTGCCTCCCTGTACTCCAGGTATCAATGTATAGTTTCATAAAATTTTTAATCACTTTGCGTCAAAGTTTCCATTGATCATTTAAAGCGAAAGAAGAAACAGGTTTTTTATAATAGCAGTAAGATCAATATTCACTGATTTTGTAGTATTGTCGTTAAAGTTAATTTTGTTCCATTTCTAAGATTAGATTTAAGAACTGCATTCTTCTGAAACTTCTTTTCAAGTAATAACACTGCTTCTGTAATAACAACTCATCACCCTGGTCATAAAGCTTATTACAGAATCCTAATGCAGCTTATAAGCGATGTTATTTTGTAAAATGTTTTTGTGGTGTTAGGTAAAATGAGATACAGTATTACTTCTGTAAGTAGACATTGAGACCTACGTAAAGAAAAATGTACATAAATGTCTAGATATTGTTACAGTATTGATTTATTTTAATCTTTGCATATAAACCAAGGAGTGTTACTTGTCTGTTGTAATTAAACAACAGAACAACAGTATTCCTAGTCCGTCACATTATCGGTAAAGTTACAGGATAGCTACTGTACTTTGATGCTATTCACGCAATAAAAAAGAGTTATCATTCTACTAGCTGTTCCTACAAGAGCTACATTTTTCCTAGTAACTGTGTATCATTACAGTGGAGTAAACTATTAGGTAATGTATGATACAAAAACAGTTGATGGAAGGTAAAAATATCTTCTTTGAGCAGCTATTTGAGGAAACAACATTTTGCAGCAATCACTGCATGTTTAATAATGGAAAGATATTTTGAAAAGAGGATGTTGACCCTCTTTCTAGTGACTAAAATTTGAAGTAGTCTGAGCAACGGCAGTATAATAGTTTCCTGTTCACGTAACATGTTTGCACAACATAATGTTGCTGATAACGCTAACTAGTAAAGTGTATAACACCCAAAGGATGTGCACATGTCTGGGAATTCCCATGGTCCTTCCTGTCTACCAGTAAAGGGTATTTGTAGGAATAAGACAAAACTAACATCTATGGGCTAATCATGCAAACTCTTATTCATAGTTTACCACTCTTCACCCTGTTGACCTGTGAACTTTACACTTCAAATATCTGTATTTAAATAGTCAATTATGTAGCTAGTAGTAATCCAGCTTTCTGTCAACACTTGGCTCAGAAAATAAACAGCATGCCATAACAAAAACAATTTTAAATTTGATTCTCTTTTGTGTACATAGCTGTTCTAGGAGATTTAGAGGCAAAAGGTGATTCTGCTCTGTTTCTGGCTTTTCTTTGAACCCATAGAAACCTGTAGGTCAGGTAGGGGTCTAGCTGCTATTGCTGAAAGCTGAGTATTTTGAAGCACACCAGGACGTACCACCAACTTGCACGTACAGTGTACCCCCAGACGACTATTTGTTTGTAGTAATTTCCTTGCTCATTCTTGCAGGAAAAATTTGCATATGATTGGGCTTATATGCGGGGATCTGGCCTTTAGATAGTTTCTCCCTTCTTCTGTGCCTCACTCACTGCTGTCAAGCAAGTATCTTCCTCTCTCCATGCCTCAGTCTGGCTCTTGCTTGGTAAACTGGGAGCAGTTGTGTTCATCTAGTCTCATAAAGCACTCTCAGGTCAATGTGTAAAAAGCAAGCTATCTTTGCCACAAATGGCTTTGTTCATTATTTTAATCTGACTATGGTCTGCTATGGACCATATTCAGTGTAAGGAGAAAAATATGTATATTGCATGTAAGTTATAACTTTGATAATACTCATGTAACAGGATTGTGGAAGTTCTAAAAATAGTGGCCAGTGTACATCAGTTTTCCTATTTCCAGCTGATTTATTAAAAAAATTTCAAATATTCAATTTTGTACTAAGAAAATAGGCATCAAAACCAAATATATTTATTTTAGATTATGCAATCTGAATAAAAACATTCAACTGTGATATGTTTCCCCCAGGAATCAGCTATCTGCAAAGAAGCTTCAACATTCACATCACTGGGAGTCACAGCTGGAGCCAAATTTCCTTGAATTATTTTGAAAATCGTTAATAAAACTGAGTTTTGTATGCCAGCTCTCCACAGAACAATGCAATTTCCATTCTCACTGAGACACAGTCCCAGGAAGTATATATTGTATGTGTATCTGATGCTTTGAAAGGACAATAGCTATAAACCAAAGAATTTTAGCATGTGTGGTCTGCATTACTTATCACTTTTCTTCTTAGAGGGTTATGAAACAAATGCTGGGGTCCAAAGTAAACAGTGTTTCAGCCATTATTTAACAAGGCATGTCATGGATGTAGCCTGTTAAATGGCACCTGATGAGATCTGTGGGAAGTAGCTGCAAGTTTTTTTATGCATATCAACAAGCTGTACTCCATGTTTCAGTTTTTGTTACTGTGGAATGCCCTAAAGCCTTTGTTTAAAATTATAAGCATGAAGATACTTATTTTCCAATCATGGTAAGCTGCCAGTGTGGAGAAGGCAGTGTGTTTCTTCGTACCTTATTTTTAAAGCTCTTTTGTTAATATGTTTGTAAATCAAGCCACTAGTCATGTCTTTCATGTTGCAGCTTGCTTTTCAGGCTTTTCCATGAGAACACAATGCTGGTACCGTAGTATTCTAGAACACTTCTGGAAGTATCCGTAATTTTGATAACTGGAAGGAAGTTCCTTATTGCTCATACTCATGTTTGTTGCAAGTTTTTATAATTTAGAAATCCTCATGTGCAAATCTCACTTCCTTCCCTCTAGTGATCAGTGAAGTATCCTTTTAATAGTGGCTGAAGAGTTTTATTTTTCATGCAGTTGTCCATTCTTCTTTAGATTCAGTTAACATATACTAACATGTAATAGAGAAAATTTGGTGGGATATAGAAAACAAAACAACTGATGTCTCAAAAGCTCCAAGGTTAGAAGCAAAAGCTTCTGCAACAGAAAAGTTAAGGAGAGGGAGAGAGGAGAGAAGTGCCTCAGGACAATGATCTTGAGCGCTTGGGTCATCAGGGAGGAAACAGGCATTGTAAGTGCAGACAGCAAACTTTCTCAGACAATCTCGTTATTTTTTTTGTTCTTACTTATAACACAGACAGAATGAATTTAGAAATCTCATGAGTCTCACTTCTAGTCATTATTTCAATGGCAAAATATAGAAACAGACCAAATCCTGTCTGTCTATTCAGAAACATTCAGAAAGATTGTAAAATATTAAACAAAAGAACAGCAAGGTTTGGGGACAAAACCAAAAGCAGGCATTCAGTATGATTCTCACCCGTCATTGCTCATTGTGGTAAAGGGGAAAGTAAGATGTGGAAGAAGATACACTGGTTGCTAATATTTGCTGTCCTTCCTGATGTCTCAACAAATCAATTCTGCTGCTGTCACATCTCATATCTGAACCTCTCTAGGGATGGAGAGACCTTTGTCAGACTGTTCCAGTTTTCTGGGGTTTGTGCATATTGATTCAGGGGCATGCTGTTATTTACCAACGCCATCCAGTCTTTGATGGCCTCAGAGTACAGACCATATAATAATAGCTTCTGAGATATTCACCATCTTTAACAGTAGTTACTGTGTATAAGTTTTCCTTCTAAAATTAAGCTGATTGAATAATGATTTCTTTGACTGATTCAGCCTTTTCTTCTGTTTATGAAATGCCAGTGACAATTTTTTTTTTTGTGTTGACTTATTCAACCAATAATTTTTTTTTTTTTTTTACTTTTTTTACTTTGTGATGACCAGTTGTAAACCCAAGTTGTCTGTTCAACTGTGAGCAAAAGTATGTGTTACTGTTCATTTCCGATGATAAGAGCCTGAAAACTTTTATGGAACAAATACTGAACAGTTAGTTTCATAATACACATTCCGCACTGGTAAATTGAAATGCTTAAGTGTTCTTGCATGTAAAATAGATGCAAGCATGAAGAAGGTAAATTGATTAATCTATGTACTCAGCTTGCTGATAATAAAAAGCATATGCATTATTTGCCCAGTGCTTTTTAAAATCTGATTGGTATATGGGTAGCAGCACAAACTAGTATGTGATTGTCAATATACTGCATATAGTTAGTAACACTGTGGAGGTAATTGCCTGAATTGTCTGTGTTTAAACACTGATGACAAAATAATATCAGAGCCTGTTAAATAAAATTATATTAATAGTTAAAAACTATAGTTAGATAACTAATAGTTAAAACTATATTAAAACTAATCATTGATGCCTAACATATTTTGACTCAGGCATACCCACTCATCAGCATCTTTTCCAGGAATATATACACTTGTTTACAACTGTGTGGTGACCATACATTTAACCTGAAAATAATGGTACTGTGAGGATACAGTTTCAGATAATTGCTGAAATCAAATGTAACAAACCAGTTGGTAACCACATGGCCACGTTCACCTTGCATTATTCTCTAAACTGAAAAGCAAATTTTTAGGTCACAGTATTGTGAACCTTCAGTATGAATATGAATAGCTGAAACAGCAGTAACTAGGGGCGGATATATGAGCAGACAACGGACAGATGAGCGGACAATGAAAAACTATCCGTCTATGCTTTGATTCATAGAAATGAGTGGGCCAGGCACAATGAGAGATGGGCAGATTCATTACTTTGTTTCATTCTTCTGAAAGGAAGCAATATAAGGAGGACAGAAAATAGAATACGCAACACCTTTTTTTTGTTTCTAGTATACTCCTTTTGTGGTTTACTTCATCTTTTTTAGCCTGTTACACCAAATTTGGAAAAAGAAAACAAATGAAAAATGGATAAAGGAAAAATGGGTGATAAAGACTGACTCATCCCTATTCACAGCCTCATCAGATGGGCTTGCATGATTTAGGTGGTCTAAATTGGGGTAGCCCTGTTGTTACAGCCTGTTGGACAGACAGAAAATGTCTCTGAAACCGCCAGGCTGGAATTTTTACAAGAGTTACAATTGACTGAAACCAGCTGTAATAAGAGATGAAGTGGACAAATATACTCAGTAAATATTCTAATAAAAATAAACCTTGTGTGTATGCCTGTACTTCAAGTTGAACTCTAGGCTGGCAGTAATCAGCCTGTTACTCAGGGACACTGCAGGTCAGCAAGACATCAGAAGGTAATATGCAAAATGACTGCAAAAAGATTATCTCTGTCCACTTCATATGCACAGCGGTGCACACAGTTGGCAGAGTTGTGGCAGTGCTTCCTCGCAAACATAGACTGTCCACAGCTCCCACAGACCCAAAAGTCGCATTATGTCTATATCCTCTGTATTTTTCATTAATATGTGTAGAACAGCTAAGTTGTAATACTATAAAGCAGTAACACTGTGCTTAGCCAAACAATAAGTGCTTTACTTAGTTATCTTCTCTCGAAATACCAAATAACAGTGGGTTATGTAATGGCTTTTCCTCAATGCAGTCAAGCAGCCACCTTACCAGAAAAGGCTGCAAACACCAATCTAGACTAAATTCTATACTCATCCACGCAATGACAGGGCACAGTACAAAGACAAGTGTTCTCCCTGCTGCAAGGGTCCCTCTGAGACAGAAAAGGGACCCCAGAATATATTCCAGGGCTTGACTTTGCCTCTCTGGAAGGGAGCAGATAACCATTCCTCATGCTCCATCTCTCAAGCCATTGTGCTTTGAAAATGTAGGGTCTGGTCCAAAGACTGGTAACCTTGGATACTCTATCTGAACATACATTTCATGACTGGATAAAGGGAATTTGCCATGCTACTTGTTCTGCTCTAAGGCTTTAAGAGGATACCAAAATGAACAAGCAGGAGCAAACCCTGTAACCTGCAGACAGACATATAATATGATCCATGTCTGGTATCAATAATGTCACAGAAATCACAGAAGCAAAAATTTTAATTGGTTAAATGGTCCCTTCCTTCTTCACCAGAAAGCCAGCGCTTTCTCTAAAGTTGAGTCTGGACTAGTTTTGACCGAGGTGATCTGATCAGGTTTTTGGCGCTTACCCAGGGTATCTGTTTGATAGCCAAAATATTGTTCTGTCATTATCCTGCGGATTATTCCTGGTCCCTAGAATTATCCTAGTAATCTTTTTCTTTCCCATTCTACTATTTACTGTTATGATGCTACTCCATTCCCAGAATTGTCAGTAATCATCTTATTCCATCTGTCAGTTGTTGATGTATTTAGTAAACAGTGTAAAAATGTCTAAAGTGAATTGGGCTGAAAGACTATAAATAATGAAGTAAGGAGCTATGCAGTATCTCCAAGACTTTTAAACTCAACAAAATATTTACTTACCAATCATCTCTAAAGTATATTCTTTAGGAAACAGCTGCTCCAAACAGTCTTCCCTGTTCATGGCTTAAAATTAAAACAAAACAAAGTAAACCCATAAAACTGGAAGCAAAAGATGTCATTAACTCTCCTTCATTTATACTATACGGAGTCCAGCCTTGTTCAATTTAATTTGCTTTTGATATTTAAGACTCTAACCGTAGCTATTTATGAGGAAGGATCCAGACACCACTAGAACTGCATTTCAGACCCTAATAGTTGATTTGACAATCCTCAATAGTGATTTAAAGTAACATAGGGACATGTCACAACAAGATGAGAAGACAGAGTGTTTGTTTTTCTGGTATATGTCAGGGACACTATTGCTAGAAATAAAGATGTTTTTGTTTTCTTCTGATGATCCAAAATGTATGTGCTTAGATAGTATTTGAGAACTCTCTTGGTTATGATGTCAAATCTGAAACTAGAAAGGACTTCACACTTTCATTTACTTAAGCAGACAGAAAAAAGAAAGAAAGAGAACAAGGTAGAAATATGTAAAATGTACTTAATGCCATAATGACAAGAAGAAATTCAGAGAGACAAATCTCTTGTATTTTAGGAGTACTTGTAGTTTAAGAATAATGATAACCACAGTTATCAGTGGACTCAGTTTAGGGTTAAGAAGGTCAGGCCATAAAGAGTACAATAAAGAAAATACTTAATCATGTGCTTTTGTAATTCTCACTTGGTTTTAGCTGTTAGTAGTGTGTCAGGAAAGCAAAAGCCCTTCTTCATACCCTCAGCTCTTTTTTCTACTGTTCTTTCCTCACTCTTTTTCTCCATTACTTTTTGCAGCCCTCTTTGACAAGTCTAACAGCTGTGACAGCTCACAGCTTTGCTCTCCTTTCTCAACTCTGTTGGAAGAAGTTTGTCTCTTAAAAAGAATGTATTTAAATCAAGGGAACTCCCGCCTGTGCAGATTGTACCAAACTGGGGTACAAAGAAGTTGTGGTGGTAGAGGGAGAAGGACAACAGGTCCAACTAGACCTGGTCCAACTAGAGCCTTACTGAAGCCCACATAGTGCTTCCTGCAGCCCACTGCTGATTCCACCTTGGCCTCTTCTGTGGTGGCAGGGCACAGGCTGAGCATTTTGGGGACAGCACACTGAATGCTTCCTGAAGGAGTTGGTTGTGCATAGTTTGGGATTGCAGGTACTGTGATGCAGCAAAGGGATGAGTAACTATGCATTTGTGACAATCCAGCCATAATATACTTCACTTCTGCACATCTTTCTCAATGTTCCTGTTGTCTTTTTCCTGCTCCCACGCTTTTGCCACTGTCAGTTACCTTTCCTCTTGGCTGTGGGATGTAACTGTGACCCTGGCAGTGTAACACTGTGCCAGATTTGGCCTAAGCCAAAGGTGCCAACACACCTTAAGCAGGAAAATGAAGGTATGCGTAGTTCCTACCCATTTGAACAGACTGCAACGCTTCCTTAAGGCTATAAAGGGCTTATTTACCAGATTGTCAGCCCTGTGGAAGCATTTCTTCTCCCAGGTCAGTGGCAGCATGCCCTGCCACTGCTGTAGCACATGGTATTCCAGAAGTCAGTTACAGAAACTAAAGAGCGAGCCGCAACAGGTCAGTGCAGAGACCTGCCATGCTAGGAACCATCTGAGAGTTGTGATACTTTAAATCTTGTCCTGTAGTTCATTTCATGCCTATCTGGCAGACCAACATTTAGATTACTTCACCTAGTAAAGCATAAACCCAGTGTTCATCTGAAGAGAATAAACCACAAATTAGTGAGGTGTGGGCAGTGTCTGTGTTCAATTCTATGACATAGGACAGTGGGACTGAGCTCAAAGTTTGTGGAGGGGGAAAAGACAGGAGACAGAGAGTCTGGAATACTGGGATCAGGTGTGGTGTCAGTGGGAGTGCAGCACAGAGCTTCAGGGCCCTGGGCTGAGAGAGGTGGTAGGACAGGCAGGGCAGCACTGAGGAGCTGTGTCCCCAGCGCTGTTTTGGAGGCAGCGCAGACATGGTGGAGTAAAGCTTAGGGGCTGGGAGGATGATGGGAACCAGGTGTGGTGAAAAGGAAAGATAGCAGGGCAGGGTTCCAGGGGCAAGGCAGGCGTGAAGGAGTGAGACCTGAGGCAAGGGAGGACCATGAGAAAGAACCCTGAGCATAATGAGGAGGTGCAGCTCATGGCACCACTTCAGATGTGGGGCAGGCACAGAGGTTGGGGCTTGGGGCTGAGGAGGGCCACCAGGATGGGCCAGAAATATAGTGAGTCCCTGGCGCAGCTACAGAGAAGACAGTCCCCAGCAGCACTTCTGAAGCATGGGCACATGCTGAGGCTCAGGGTCTCGGGGAAGGGCTGCCAGGCCCATCAGATGCTAATGAGCTGGGCCAGGACAGGCACAGGTGTGGGGACCAGGGTGCAGTGAGAATAAGCAGCAGCACAGCTGAGAGGCTATGAAATGTCGAAATGCCCAGACCTTGGCTCTGTGCCCAGACAATAATAAAGAGGAAAGAGAAAGAAAGAAATCACATAGAGCAAGTGGTAACATGCTCTGTCCCATGATCCTCCCTGGAAACACTTGGCAAAAAATGGGTTGCTGTCTTAAGTGATTTGTGTCAAGTGGCAACAACATTTCTGAGGGGCCAAAAACTGTCTTAAGTGTGCCATTGTACAAGGCAAGAGACTGTAGCCTGATGCTCTATTTTTCTTTGTGGCAAAGTTGATTGAACAGTTTGCCATTCTCTTTTTCCCCTTTTCTAGCTACTTAGCAGAAGGATTACCTTTAATATCTGCTCTGCCATGGGACAAATAAATTTCTAAATTATTTTAAACTTTAGAGTGAAATAGTTCATGGTATCATTATTGTTGTTGTTTTTATTATTATTTTGCTTTTTTCTCCAAAATGTGTCCTTTCCACAGTTTAAAAAAGAAACACGAACAACATACTCTCCGTAGCCAGCTAAAACTGAACATCTAAAATCCCCCCCAAAAATGAAAGAGTTGACTCCTCTGTATGAAACTTGCTGAGTAATGCTACCCCTTAAAAAAAAATTCTGCTCTCTTGCAAACTATTTGCTATTCTTTCAGACCACATCCTCTAGAAACAGAATATCTTACTACCCCATGTTGCATAATGTCTACGGCAGTCGTGCTTTTTATCAGCTTTATTGGCACTTAATAAGTATACAAATATTTTCCAGTTCTTTTTGCTTGTTATGTCTCTGTATGGTTATACTAAATGCTGTGTCAGAAATTGCTATGAATAGGACACTGTTACATTCCTTAGCACTGAGCAATACTCTTTCTTTAGAAAGAAGAGGTATAATTTGAAATTGAGCTTTTTTCCCCTGTGTGGTGCTAACTATGCATGTACATATATATTTACACATATGTATAAGCATGTGACATGTATATATATACATATGTATATAGCAATACATATACATACTGCTGTATACATGATACAAAAGACTATTTCTGAATGTTACTGTTCATATGTCCTATATTTTAAATATAATATCTTAAACATAAAAGATTGTACAACCAACCTGCATTACAGACATATTTTAGAGTTTAATGCCTACTGGTAACAAGACAGAAATAAATACCAAAATATTTAATTTTGTGTCATAGAAAAGAAAACCCAATACAGAAATATAACAGTGAAATCAAAAGGAAGGAACTTAATTCTGCATTCCTTGAGAACCCTAAATTCCCATCAAAGTTGATAAAGCGCAGTAAAGTGAAAGTTGAAGGTTTAAAAATCTATTCACACAGGTTTGTGAATGAATATTGACATGACTACAACAGTTATCTTTCGGACACTAGAATGGAGAGATTAAAGTTTGTTTACCTTGGAAACGGATCTTAGTGTAACAATAAGAATCTGTACACTCAGGTGATCTTCCAGGTCTTATTTCTTTTGCTGGTTAAACATTTCCATGATTAAAGGTGTCCAGAAACACACAGTGAGATGTGCAAGCTATGATAGTATGCTATTGAGTACATAACCTCTAAACACTGGAGATGGGTATATAAAAAAATGAAATCAATTCTCTAACATTTATCAGAAACTGCAGTGAAATCTGCATTACTAGAATATTAAACAGCAGCTAAAGCTGGGATATGTTCAGCGGTGACAATAAGGGAATACGCTTTTCCATTTTAATAGAGTACCTTTTGAAGTCATATAAACTTTAGCCACTGTCTCTTACACAAAAGGAATGTATTTGAGAGAAACATTGTCTAATCTCTACATCAACCTATATTTATTGATTTCAACCCATTTGCCAAAGGCTTTTCTCCACTGATCCAGAAGTTTTGCTTATTATGCACATTACTTTACGCCATTTCCTTTGATGTGTCTCTATAGTCAATCAAATACTATTATTATTTCATGGGACATTCATTTTACAAAACTGTGAGAAAAGATCACAGCTCTCACAACTACATTTGAGCAAAGCAAATATGCAAAAATGCCTCCAAAATACCTTGAAATATAAGAACAAATATAAACATGTTCCTTGTTAGTGAGTCTGGTAGTAGGGAGAGAATACTAAATACCCTTATGTCTCATAGTTTCCTACTATACACTATCACAACGAAGAAGTACTTTATGGAATATGATCAGTAATCATTACAGTGCTGAACTACTTGAAGATAATTAGTTTGTGCTCAGAAGCAGGGAAAGCTCGAATTTGGGGTTGATTTTAAATGCACGATAGGCATTTAACTATATCTTTAAACCTACCAAGATATCAGAATTGTGATGGTGACTTCATGAAAGTGATTATCCCCCCCAAAGCATTTCTGACTGTCGTATTTGCTTATAGTTACGATGGAAATAATATAAGCACAATATTTCTCAAGGAATTTCAATGCTTTTGGTTTTGATGCTAGTCAGAAGTCGTAAGTCCCTGGTTTAGGAGGCTGTTTAATTCCTTTTTGTAGCATATGCAAATATGGTATGAGATGGTACAACTAAAACAATTTTGTGATGAACAGCTTGTTAGCTTTTCACCTTTGGGAACTTGATTAAAAACTGGCTTGGATCACATACACAAGCAGTTTTAAGTTTAACACAGGGAGAACATTTGTGATTAGCAAATAATATAATGCATAACTATGCAGTGCTGAGAATATGCAAAGAATAAGATACAGAATACTAAATGAGAAAGCATCTACCACGCACTCAGTTTGGCCAATAACACTACAAATACAGACAGACATTTTGCACAGTCATGGCCTCTTGATATTGAGACTGTAATTTTTCATGTATTGTCCTTCTAAGCTACTAAAAAATTTTTAAGCTACGTGGTTTAGTAATGATAGTGCAAGACGTGTGTCTTTTTGCCTGATGATGCAAACCATGAAGAATGCCTGGCATTTATTCTTTTTGTTCACTTCTGAGCATTATTTCAGGTAGTGTTTGAGGCTATCTACATGCTAGACATTCTGGAGCCTGAGTGCTTATAGGATGTCTGTCTTTATGCAGTATTGTGACATTCTGCATGTTTTTGCTAACACAAATGTTATAGATTCAGAGAACTCTCACCTTGGAGATTCGTTCTGAGAAAGCCTAGTCTTTTGACTAGTTGACTGTGAAGGCATGAATATGTTTTCATGGGCTTTTTGCATAGGGTTTGTTTGTGGGAATTATACTGACTTCTCCTGAAATGGCATCTATTAGGTATAAACATTTATCCACATGTTCAGCCTACACTTTGATAGCTCTGCTTATATAGTGTTTTAAACATAAGCATGTGTTTATAATTAAACTGTGTATCCAGACTCTCTGAACACAAGTCTGTGCTCACACATGGGCTCTGGATGAATTTGCTAGCATTGGGAAGAGACCACTTGTGTGCCTTCTACCCTGACATGCAGACCTATTAGTAGTGTGGGTAAGCTAAACATGGACATAGCTATGTCTGCTCAGCTGAAGTCTGCCACAATACATCCCATAATACCTTCCAGCAATATCAGATGACAGCGAGGTTGCTATACCGTTCCATGACTTAGTGTTTCAGGTAGAAGTGTCTTATGAGAAATACAGGTTACCAAGCCTATCTTAAGCAATGCAGATATCTAGAACACATCAGGCTCTTAGCTTGGTTGGTCTTGGGACTCGTATTTCATTTAGCAGCATAAAGGCAGACTACATATGAAAAGAGTGTCAGACGATTGCTTCATACATGTTTCCAAATAAATAAATAAAAAGAAGAGATCTTTTCGTATAAAAATTTTGCAACATTTTCAATAGATTTTGTTTCCAAATTTATTATTTACAAATACTCTGGAATAACCAGAAATTCAGTATTTGATGTCTTCCTGTAGGGTCTTGAAACAGACTGCTGGAGTGGGAGGCCTCTGGCATAGTTCTGGGTACACAGGAATCAGACATTAAAAGCAAAATTCCTTTGAGTTTGGAAAGATTTCAGCCATATATTTGACTTTAAAAAAACATCTGTCTTTGTTAATTTCCAGCATATTTACTTATTTTGAGACAGATGACTGTCGTTAGCCTGGTGGTGGGACTTGGCTTCCTGTGGCAGTGTCGTGCTCTCCACTGCTAGCTATTGCTTTTTCAATTTCTGAATGAAGAGCTTTAGGAGTTCCTCCACCACCATACAAATGTTATTTCTTTCTTTACTTCTGCACATGATCATATGACCCCACTACTCTGCTGCCATGAAATTGCAGTCTTGATTAATTTTCATTCATTTAATTTACATGTGTAAATCCTTCGGTATTTTTCAAAAAGCAGAGAAAAAAATTCAAAAAAAGTAACAAATCAAGTAACAAAAAAAATCAAGAAATATCAGGACTTAGTAGCTTATAAAGACAGCACAAGCTGTGCAGACTTCTTCATCCAGTATACAAGTATACATCCAGTATACAAGACTGCCTGTCTTCCCGTATTCTTATCACCTTTTTTTCTGCTGTAGAGTTTATCAGTCCACCTACTTCCAAGTCTGTATTTGGATGGCATATTTTAAGAAGTTGGGGGGGAAAAAAAAAAAAAAAAAAAAAAAAAATCACTGGATGCCAAAACCCACATTTTGCAAAACAGTTTCTACTACTGCGCTATCTCCTTGCTACTTATCTGGTTTCCGTTTGCAATAAAGCTGCAATAAATTAGCACATTCCTGGTATTGACTGGGTCTACCTACTCACAATTGTGGTTGAGAAAACTCAGTGAAGGTGAGTTTCTAAGAAACTAACAAGCTAAAGTGCCGGCCCTATAGCTCACAGAAGAAGGAATCAAATTGCTTTGTTCAGCTTTCTTTTAACCAGACACTTACGGCACATATTAGCAGAAACACATTCGACCATAATAATTTGCCCATCATTAAGTTTTTCTTTTTACCAGTGTGGGAAAAGAAACTGATATTCAGCTGGCTTCACTGCTGGCACCTCAAGTCTGTCTATTTGATGCAAGGGAGTCAGAGTTACTATTTTTTTTTTAGACTGGAATTTCATGTGTTAGGGAATAGAAAAAATTAATTGTCTCATTTGTGGCTTAAAATCTATGCCAAGAAGATGATTGGAAGTTTTTTTGAATTAAAAGTCATATTCTACAGAAAGAAAATCCCTTGGTATCAAAAAATACCTGGTGTTTGCTTTTTGGTATTTGTACACTTTCAATTCACAGACTAGCTAGTTGCTTTTCAGAGATTAAAATATTATTAGTTTTTAAATTTAGCACCTTTCATCACATTGCTCAGTTCTCAAGTGCTTTATATTTCTCTGCTCCACAAATCTGGAAAAGATTGATACAAAAGTGGGAGGTTGTGGAAAAGGAAGAACATCTGACTCACGCAATTAGAAACCGTGGCCAAACCACTCTGCAAGGAGGAGGTAAAATGTCCTGGGAAAACTGAAAACTAGCTGTTGGAAACAAGAAATGCCAAGTGTGTTCAATAGGTCTATGTGAATCTGTGTATTTGGTGTATAACTCCAAACATGTACTCAGCTACACACATTTAAAATTAATGTGACAGAAATTGACACAAGTAACAACTGAATTAATGAAACCAACTAAAATAACGGCAAACTTACTAGGGCCTCTCTGTGTTTGAAAGGATAGTTTGGATATTTCCATATTAAAATTATGTGGACATCTGTAAATATTAATAAGACTGATCATTATGTAAATAAATCAGAAATTTTCTTTTGACTAAAAATCCATTTTTATGCTTAAAAGTGATGCAATCATAGTTGTTTAATTAAAAGTTTGTACTCAAAGCCAACTCTATTTTGGAAAAGAGGAAACCTCTTTTTGATTTTTAGAACTGTTATCCATGTGACTGTTGAGTCAGCTATCATCTTTTTCTTATTACTAGAAAGCCAATTTTTATTGCTTATTTGCCTTTATTGTATACATGGGAGCTCAGTTTTTAACAAGCAGAAGTTTTTACAGTAATGTCCTCTACTAAATATATCAACAACTGAGATTTCAAAATACTTCCTCTGTACATGAAAAATTAAGTAATTGGGGCATTGTAACTGTGAGAATTGCAGCAGGGCATATGGGATCTCTCCCAATGCAGTAAAGTGGAGGGAGAGGCCTGATGGGACAGGAGCAGCACACAGACACTGCCAAGCACTGGCTAAGGTCCCAGCCCTCAGGGATGGCCATCTTCACCTGTAGTAGGAGCATGCAGTGGGCTAAATCACTCCATTCTTTTTTTATTTGACTAGCAATGAAGACAGAAAGGTTTTCTATTGGAGCCGTGACAAACATTGCTTGGGCTCGGTTACCTGTATGTAATGGCAAACATGAACAATACAGCCATGGGAAAACATGGATCCAGAAGATGCAGTAAAGGGGAAGGAGCAGCAAA
Organism: Fulmarus glacialis; assembly: GCF_000690835.1. Taxonomy (NCBI): domain Eukaryota; kingdom Metazoa; phylum Chordata; class Aves; order Procellariiformes; family Procellariidae; genus Fulmarus; species Fulmarus glacialis. The sequence goes on along the minus strand of NW_009236003.1, from coordinate 9,012 downwards.
AACAACTCCAGCAGATTCTGCAACAACTGCAACCATTAATAACAAATCCTATGAATAATTATTAAAACCCACTAATAACTAGTAGCAAGTCCAACAGAAACTACAGGAAAACCAGTCCTGTTAGCAATTACAGCAATGCCTTGCAAA
>NW_009236003.1:0-8834 GCF_000690835.1 Fulmarus glacialis | reverse complement strand
GAAAGAACGAACAGCAATTTCTGCTCTGCCTGTGAACCCATGAGAGCTGAAGTCCCGGCTGTGGCACCGGGAGATGCTACAGGAAATATGGAAGTCCTCTTAAAAATGGAGCACAGTTAATTCAAAAGCAAAAACTTTTGAGATCAGTAACTTACAAAGGGATGAAAGAGCCACCCAGATAGATTACTGTCTCCCTGGGAAATGCCACACAGCAAGTATGAGGTGCAGGGTGGTGAAGCACTACAGATGTCTCCACGCAGCCAATCTAGATAACATTGGCCCACATAAGAAAACTTAGTGGTGGTGAATTTGGCAGAAAACAGCCCAGAAATCCAGCCTTGAGCAGTAGCCTGATTGTTCAGAGATTTGTATGTATGCGGAGACTGAAAACTGAGGCATATTGCAAAGGTGATATGGAGCAAGGCAAACTAAAACAACTTTGCTGTATCTTTGAGACAGACCTTGGTCCCACTAGTGGTTTGTATTTCAGCTACAAGAGGCAATATACCTGATGAAAAATTACTTGAAAGTGGAACTGGGGTACCAGCTGAGAGTTGGGAGAGGGATGCATCTTGTAAGGGGCAAACCCAGATGTTGAGCCCTTTTTGGCACAGTTGGGCTTGGGTTATCCTATGTGTTGCCAACCAACATGAAGACTTAACAGTTGCAAGAGGCACATGGATGAAGAAAGAGAGGTCCTTTCTTGTTTTGTCTTGTGATCAGGAGATGACAAAAGCAGAGGCTGCCCCTTTGTGTGGCATCTCATTCATACTGCAGATACTAGGGAAGATCCACCAGATAATGCTGTTTGTCATATCTGTGTACGTATGTGTGTTGCCTCTGTGACGATGTACATTTCTAGCCTACGCACAGGAAAACAAGATGTTAACTGTTACTAAGCAACTGTGGTACCTAATGATATAGGCCTAAGACTGGGATGCATGGGCCTGGCTCCTGAAAACAGTCTTAGAACATTTAATGGAAAAATATTATCCTCCTTCTGACCCTCACTTTGTTGATCATTAGCCAGTATCCCGCTGAAAATGGTGCTGAGGCAGCAGGGAGATGTCTGTAGCCCAAAGAAACTTGAGGAAAAAAAAGCCTTGGAGTGCAGTGTAGTACTGAAGCTCTGGGGAAATACCCTGCGAAGCAGATTGCTCCCACAAACCCTCTGCAACTGGCTGACATTCTCCGGTATCAAGACAGACTTTGTCCAAGGTCAGAGAACCTTGTGTTTTGTACATGCTGTTCAGCAGATGGTTGATCAGCTTCCTTTATTCTGAAGTTTCCTGGGGATGATAATCCCCCACACAGTGGCAGGACAGGGATTGAAAGCACTCAAAAAGAGACAATACGTTCTTTGGACTTTTCACCATTTGAATGGCTATATGGAAGGCAGCCCAACAAAATACCAGAGTTCTTCCGGGAATATGATCAGAGGTTCTATTTGTTCTTTTGTCTTTGGTAGTAAATGCAGCATCCAAATCTAATGTTTATTCAATGTCTTGGATTAATGAAACATTAGAAGGCATGATATTATATAACCACATTTGATATGACACTGGCAAATAGCATGGGTCCCAGAATTCAGGGCACCTCACTGCATGTTCTGGGCCCTGACATGTTCGGAACCTCCTATTTATGCTACACAGTCCCAACAATATTTTAGAAACTGGTCTGATTTCCAGGCAGGTGATACACCTTGGTGATCTCTACCAACGACTTCATGGGCAGAGCTCTTGCAGAATGTGCAAACTGCCCAGGAGTCTCCACGTCAACTTGGCTAACTGTCAAGTCAGGCATGAATAGATGAAACACATGAGGTAAAGCCTGAAGAATTAAACGGCCTTTCATCAAGAATTAAGATAAGCCCTCTACAGTAAGGTAAGATTTTCACTGGAATCTCCTATTCTATTAAGCAACAGAGGAAATTTTTGGGATGGTTTCAATGATCACAAAACCATTAGCTGATTTGCTAGGAACAGGAAAGTAGAGAGTACACTACAGTGTAGAGAAGACCTGTATAGATGCACTTGGCAATATACAAAGGCAAATATATAGCATCCTAGATTTTACTCTGTAGATGGGTGCTTCTGAATGGTGTTATTACTCCTGTGGGATTTTGGTTGCTACTCAGTGGCTAACATAATTAGTTACTACTTTACTATGTGTGTGTAATGCAGTCAGTATAAACTCACTGATAAAAATCTTGTACATAGCTCTTTCAAGAGACGCATGTAATTTCTTTACTATAGGTAAAAGTTACATAATTTCTTGTATTTTTCTTAGCATTCTATTGCTTTTCAATTTATTAGTTAAAGTTGTTGAATAGGCTGTGGAGTTCAGTGCTACACTGTGAACTTACTCATTATTCCAATGAATACATAATAGAATTGGGTTCTCTGTATTTTGCTCAGAATAGTGCTCACAGGCCAGAAATGGCATCAGTATGAACCCTTGGCATACTTTTGCTCAGGGTTGTGCACTTTTTTTCAGTATATTGCTTGCAAACTGCTAGATGATGATGATTAGAGTCATAAAAACTTCTCCACCATTTAATGTGGTAAGAAGGAAAGAAATACAGGTTTGTATACAATATGTGTGTTATAGAAATCCACATACAGAGGATTTTAACTTTCTTTTAAGATTGTTGCTATCTAATAGAGCTGCTTAAAGATTCCAGAGGGCTTAGGGCAAAAGATTGTGGCCTTTCCATTGCAAAATGGATTACATAAAGTGGAGGTCCTTTTCAACCCTTCAAAGGAAGAAACAGAAAGCAAACTCTCATTTCTGCCTTCCCCTTTGAGACACAGAATTATACCCACGCTAAAATATAAACTCCATCCTGTTGTTCTGGTCTGTTTCACTCTACAGAAATACAGGAATTTTACTATAAAACCTGCCTATGCCTCATATATAACATTTGACCAATTTTCTTTTAGTAATATACCATTTAACTGAACTTTAATCATTAATACAGAGAGATAGCTACAGGAGTGTTGATAAAAGAAGGGGAAAATGTTAGTTTTTTAATAAAGTCTTTGTCTAGTAGCATGGCTAGTCTTAAACAATAATTCAGACCTGAACTGAGAATTCACTTTTGCAGATAATAAACTGAACGTGTTAATAAATTATTAGGTATATGCTGGTAGTCTGTAGATAACTCCAGGCTGCCCAACTATTTCCCAAGCAACTGAAGCTTTTCTGCATCTTTTGTTTCTCTCGTTACACAAGGAATTTTGCACACGCTCCAAGTGTGGCTCATCTGCTTGATGTGTGGCAATTTCTGGAATTTCCATATGTGCTCAGAGCCACTCATCATGTAATGCATGATGGTATGGGAAAAAAACAGAGCTTGGAAAAAGATATTTTGAAATCAAGTATAGTCACCACGTTTGTGGCTATGGATTCATATCAACAGCAGCTCTATCATGAGGCACAAGAATCCTTCTCTCTATTATTATGTTTGGAATGGAGAGCTAAAAATTCAAAACTGAAACTCACTACTAAATCTCTTAAGTCCAACAGTCATTAAGCTATTTCAGTGCAAGAGAAGAGTATCCCAAATATTTGTTAAAAAGCACTAGTAGCACAACTCCATACCAAATCCAACTATTCCTACAAGAAGAGGTTTTTTTCTGAAAGACTGAATTTGCATAAGAAAGAAATTTTACAGGAAACAATCATCAATTCTCCTAGCTTTCTTACATTTGTTTTTTTATACTAATCTTTTTCTATTACAGTAGTTCTGTTAAATCCTCTCCATACTCTATTCAATTATTTTCTCTTTACGTTTTACTAACTTTTAATAGCCTTGCATAAATACAAGGAAAAGAATCATACACATGGAACAAGGAAAACCAGGATCAGGCAAAAAAGCAAGTAAAGACTTAACTAGAATTGGATTGATATTAACTGCTAAATGAACATGAATTATACAAGATGAATACATGATACAGTACAAAACCCTGCCAGCACTCAGCTCGCTATTTCAAATGAAGATGCTGTCATTTTGGCAAAGTTTAAGTGTATAAATACTTACGAAAGTAAATCCAGTGACATGAATCCTGGAAATATGAAATAAACACTGAGCTTTTAGTGAACATAGGATCCTAATGGTGCTCTGGTACCAGAAGGTATAGTGTCCCAGCTGACACTGCATCTCTGGATATTGTTATAGTTCTGGTTCTCAAAACTATTCAAAACCTCCATCACTGCTCACTGAAGCCAAGTAAAATTGACAGCTGAAGGAACTGTTCTGTTTTGTCAGTTTTAGGCAACAATTTAGTATTGTCTCAAAATAAAGAAAATAAATTAAAAGTGAAACTAGCATAAGGATAAGATGTGGTCAAAAGACTGAAGGTCTGTTACTTGTAATTCAGCTTGGTTAGTGCAATAATCATCCTGCTGTTGGGGTCTAACATCTAGGCTATATCTAGTATTGGCCGAGATGGGTATTTGAAGAAAACATACCTTGTATTTTTTATAAGACTGGAGATTTAGTATGACATTGAGATATCTGTGAATTTCTCTCACTGTAGTTCTAAAAGCCTGAACAGAGAAGGCATGCTCCAAATTAATTTGTAGCTGCTTGGAAAAGCACAGTCATATCTGGCATGACATGTTAACCAGAGTAAATAAAGCACTGAAAACAGGGAAACGCAGTCCTAGTAAAAATAAACCCAATTTCAAGTAACTAGGACAACTGATGGAAAAAAAGCTATCAAAAACTAGGAAAACATAAAGAAAGCAACACTACAGTAAATTGAATAGAGCAACAATTTGTTTTTTAAAACTAAAAAAGAGTAATTTCTGCTCAAACTGATTTTGATCCATTTTGAGCTACCACATACAACCCTGAGGAATTCAACATGTTTATTTAATCAAATGACAGTGTAGAAGAGCTTCACTTTACAGTGATTTTTTACTTAATAGTGACATTTTGATTACTAATAGCGATGTGTGTGTGTGTGTGTGTGTGTGTGTGTGTGTGTTTTTCTCATACCAAAAGCAAAGTATGGAATGTTATATCTTTAGGAAGTAACTTCTATGTTTTGCCCTCTTTAAAGTTCTTAATCCTTCAGAATAACAGAATTCTCATCTCCAACAAATTCAGAGTCAAGATATGGGAAAATTGCCCAGATACGATCAATGTGTACATATAAATAAATACACATATACATGTGCCATAGACTGTCTAACTGTTTAAATGGAACTATTTAAAAGGAGTAGAATAAAAGCACATCTTCTTTTGCCCACAAGTATTACTTGTCCAATACGTTCTTTTGTCTGACTATAAGTAGGATTTGAACTCCATCTACACTATCTAGAATTTAAAAATTAGAAAAAGAAATGAAGTGGAAAGATAACTACCTCTCCCTCCTAATTATGAGAGAGCTAAGCACTGCCACTTGATGGACATATCTGTCACTTTATTACATAACTAAAAAACCAAAGAAAAACAGAATACCTAGAAGAAATACTGGGGAGTGCACGCTGCTTTTAAGATGGAGCAAACTAGAGTGCAGGGTTAGCTGTGGTCTTTCACTCCTATGAAAGCACGACAAACTGAGAAGTTTTGAGTCCCAGGAACCAGAACATCCTTAGAACCGCACTTGAAGGAGGAAGTTCATGCTTGGGAACTAAAACCATTAAGACCTTTCTTGGCAGTTTAGCAATCTCCACTGAAACAGATTATATTGCAGATGTTCCCCAGATGTGAAGCCCTGAAAGCCAGGGCTCCATAGCAGCAAGCCAAAAGCATTAGAAAGGAAGCAGACAAGTCTCTGTAACAAGGTACTGCATGGTATCAGAAGCCCTTTAAAATATATATATTCTTTACCAATTATTCGTTTCAACAAATCACAGTTTTCTAGCGAAAACCTGTTTAATAGAAAATTGGTGACCATTCCTACTTAACACCTTTTTATAAGACCCCCATTCACAAATGGAAGAAACAATCTATTTCTTACAAAATTTGTTCCACTGGGCTATTCAAAATAAGGTCTAGCAGATCCAACTAAAACTAAAAAGCTAAAACAATAAAAACCTAGTCAGATGAAGGGAAAGGAATGGGAATCTCACATTCCATGTCCTCCTCCACTATCATGAAACCAAAAACCATTTTTTAGACTCTATTAATCCTTACTAGGTCATCTTTAACAGACACTTTAAGAGCTGCAACATCTATTGACTTTAAAGAAATTACGCAAGGAATAAACCTCTAACATTGGTTTGTGCTCTATTTTAAGAACATATGCAAGTTCTCCCAGTTCTAAATCGTTTTTCAAAATACTAAGTCCCATCCTTAAACTCTGTGCTGCCGGATAGACAAAACATCCTATGTGGATAGCATTCTAATAACATAATGTTCATTTCTGAAAAGAAGCAGCATGCAATTATTGTTAAAGCAGCTCTTCTTTCTGGAAAGGATATGCATGATCTCATGGCCTACCGATGTGCACTGAAAACTGCCTTTGGTCTCCTTCCTAGAGTACCAGATGGTCTCACATCATGAGGTTCCTCTCATGTATGAGTATTGCAGTCTATATATGCTTAGTCACTAGAACTATAAATAGTCTAATTCCTACTAATTTTTTTTTCCTTTCTTTTTTTACCAACAGCATTCATCAGCCCCTTTCACAGAAAAATCTCTCTCAAGGGAATAGCAACAGCTTGAACACATGGCTGGTTGAAATTGTATTTGTTAAAATTTACAAAAATGTAAGTACATAAGGTAGTTTCCTTAAAAAAACTTGGAATTGCTGCCCTGAGCTCCCACAAAGTTTAGCTGTTAGTGGTTGGTGTGGGAGGAGATGGTAGGAAGGAGCTGGTAACAATTACTAGTCAAAGTTTCAGCCCTTTGTATAGTCTGTCTTCTTCTGGGACTTGCCACATGTATTCTTTATTGCAAAAATCTGTCAGCAATGATTACTCAGTTCTGCAGAGAGCACCCTGGTAGTGATGTCAGCTTCCAAAGGTTTCTGCTGGGAATGGTTCTTAAAACAGCAGAAAGGAGCCTCTTTTAACCCTCTGCTTACTTCATTATTCTCAGCATGTCACCGATGATATCATGCTGCTTTATATTGTGCTTCTACCAGAAAGCCATAAAGAAACTCAAAATGCTATGAACTGGCCTGTCTAAAATTCATTGAAGAAATAATTTGAAAAAGACTAATGTTAACTTCAGAGGATTTCAATCCCAAAAGACTCTTTTCACCGTGAAGTGTATGACTCCTTCCTCTCTTTTCTGAAGAGCAGTGAATTTGAAAGGGACCCAAACCTAAATTCCAGTCCCAAATTCTCCACATATTTTGAGGAAGTACTCATGAGGTCTGAATTGTGTAGCTGATCCCACACTAATGGCTGAATCAAGCTCTTAGTTACAAGCACCTGAAGGGCGAAGGTTGTTTGTACCTTTTTAAAAAATTAATCTATTTGATTCCCATGTATGTAATTGCCTCCCCCACCACACACCATGGGCAGGGGGGGATGAGGGAGGGGGAGAGTTCACCTGTAAACTATGAATTTTAACCAATGGTTTGCCTACAATTAAAAGCAGAAAATCCAAGTCAGTCATGTTGCAGTTTTGGTTGCCTAAACCAAAAGTTTTCATTCTAGAACTAAGCACGATTGGGGTTTCAATTTGTTTAAATGAAACCCTCAGTTTTAGGCAAATTCAGACATCTCTTCTTTCCTTCTTTTTTAAATAAGAAAAAATATTTTCCTCAGCAGGTAACATAACAAAATATGTGAATACATTTTGCTAATGTTTAAACATCAGTTTGAATTTTCTGTGTTTTGATATTTTTTGCTACAAATGAAATATATGAGATACCAGTTAAAAGATTTTCTCAGTGACAGAGAAATAATTCAGTTTTCAGAAGATAGTTTCTCTCAAATCCATTTTAATTTCATACACATTTCAAGAAGTAACTCCTCTCCCTAGGCATTGCAGACTTGACTCACATACTATGATGATCAGCAGAAAGCACTCTGTGTACTCACAGATGTTTTCTGTGACACATGTCAGAACTAGTATGAAATGCCTTATAAGGTATTGCCCTGGTTTGGCCTTCAGCATATTATTCTGAGATTTTTTTGCGTGATTTGTAAGAAATAAAAAGTTAACTAATCCAAAACCTGCAGATGTACAATGAGGAAAAGCCTTGCAGGGATTAAGTGATGTGGAGTTTTAAACAGATATACTACACAATAATAGCTAGCAGTAGTCCCCAGTGACAGGGCTTAGTCTGCTTCATTATGTGACATTCTTGAGTCTTTACCTTTTCAATTAATTAAAATAATGCAGATTTTAGAGAATAAACAGAGTGAGAACTCAGTCACAAGTTCCTAAGAAGGATAAAGCTTCATTCCACTTCCCGCTTCATATTCTGTGGGTAAAAGAGTAATAACTGCATGATGTGAGTAAAGATGGCCTTTAAGCTGGGGAAACAATCCCTATTCAAAGAAGCACAGGTAAGATCTATAAGCTATGTATCTGTGTGTATTAGTAACTACGGATACAATACAGAAGGTAAAATAACTACTTTCACACAGCCTGTACCTGCTAATATACTCTATACCAATCATATTGCTTTAGGATACTTTTGTTATACTCCTATATAAGTATATTTTTCAGTTCTGAAGTGCTGCTTCATCCAGGTCTAAAGTACAAAATATATTGAAAGATCATGGTAACGTTTCATTGGAAATGAAACTCAGTCTTCACCGAAAAGTGCTCAAGCCTCACTGCCCAAGCCGCAGAAGGCAAAGGCAGGGACTAGGAGAATGAAGAGCCGCCTGCTGTAGAAGATCAGGTTCGAGACCATCTA
>NW_009236002.1:966-2623 GCF_000690835.1 Fulmarus glacialis | reverse complement strand
AGCCCCTTGCAAAATGGCAGCTGGTGTCCCGCTCCCAGCTCTGTCGTGCCCGTCGTGAGCAGAGGAACGCCAGACGACCTGTGGCTTTATTCTTGTTGTTGTTATTATTATCATCGTCGTCATCATCCGTTTCCTAAATGGACAGTCATGATTAAAGTTTGCAAAATATTTTTCTATGGCCTGATGCTTTTTTTTCATTGGATTAACAAGTGAGAGTTTTTTCCTGAATGTGGAAATAATCAAAAAAGAAAACTTGAGAAGTGAGGCTAATCTTACCTGTGTACAGGTGATGTTTCCAAAACTGAATTTTAACAGAGGAGTTGCCGTGCAGTCTAAATCTTCTTGGACCCTGTACGACCAAGCACAAAGTGTTAGGGCAGCGCCCGGATCAGCGCCTGGGGCGATCGCTGTGCGTCGCTGCTTAACAGGAAAGAGGAGGAAACTCCGCAGACTCGTTTACTTCCCTGCTGTTGGCACAGCAGTGGTACCCGGACACGGCAGATTTGTGCTCCGCGGGAGCTCTTGCACTTCAGATCTGTTCCTATTAAAATTCAAATTTAGGGTCAGATCAAGCCCCTGCAGACGGAGCCGGGATTTCCCTCGGTGCAATTACTGCCGAAAGGCCTCAGTTCCACCCGGCGCAGCCTGAACACAGCTTTGTGAAGTAGCGGTGCAATTTGTTGCTAAATAGTGTCACATTAGTATGAATCATGTTTTATATTGGTATAAATATGCCTCTGTACCTTTCTAAAGCATCCTTACCCAAATCTAATTACATCGGGTTTAGAAAGACCCTATCAGTCACCTCCGCCCGCATAGTCATACCGGCAGAATTCCCCTGTGTTTAAATAAACTTCTTGTGATTTTCCCCTTTAAGTTTAGTTGGCTGTGACAGTGAGTATTGCTGCCAGAGGGATAGCTCCTGGTTTTATGCAGTGTGTTGTTTCTGCTGTGTGTGCAAAGGGCCCCTCTCCTCTCCGCGGCCCCTCCTGCCTGCTCCTGGACGTGCAGGCAGGTACGCGCGTGTACAACATCTGCATCCATAAAACAGCCAGCGGCTCTGCATCTGCCTCGTGGAGAGTGGCTTCTCCACGTTCAACAAAGAATGGACATTTAAGCAAAACAAGGAACAGACCATTTCAGAAGATGTAACTAAACTAGGGGAAAATGTTTAAAAAATGAAATATACCTTTCCAGTGTCCTAGAGAAAAGTAAACTGTATAGAAATAGGATCACTCCATGACTTCCTTCGCCTTTGAACTGGAAAAAGAAATAAGTAATCACAGGGGAGGAATTATGGCAGGTATATGATGTTTAATTAAAACAATTCCTCTGCTTTAATACAACCTTAGGTGAGTATGTTGAGCCAAAAGAATAAGGTGTTATTCTGGGAGGATTTTGTAACTAATTTTGTTGAATAGGATCAGGTAAAAAAAGGAAAGAAGAAACTTCCAGTTATTGGCTAAACTGGTTTTGTACACTTTTCTCCCCAGATTTTTGCTAAAGTTGCAAGGAATCGGATTTTGTATTTGAGTGATGTACAAAATGCTGCCCTGGTTTACGCAGCGTTTGCGGACTGAGAGTGCGGACATCGGTGGGTAAAGTCCTGGGGATTTTAGCGGGAGCAGGATCATTTCCTGTAGGAAAGGTTAGAAAT
>NW_009236002.1:378-938 GCF_000690835.1 Fulmarus glacialis | reverse complement strand
CCTGCTGAAGGTGTACTATTGATCTCCAAAAGGTCCACTTTTCAATGGGAAATAAGATGTAAGCAAGCAACAAAATAACTCAGCATAAAGAAAATATCCCATACTTACACAGTTTATATGGTCAAAGATGAACTCCTGAGCTGCTGCTTTCTCACAGAACTCAAACAGCTGGAGCTGTATGGCACGAGTGTAGGGGAAGATGTTGTAAAGGAGACATTAATTATATCAAAAAGCTGAGCTTTTTAATGCAGCGTTTCCTTTAGACAAAGGAAAGAAGAATGCAAGAGTCTACTCTGCCCCTTCCTAAACTGAGGAGTTCAGCTCTGTGTGAAGAGTTAGAGGAACAGCTTTATGTTAACTGGTTTCTCCTTTTTGCTGGAGAAGAAAGATCAGCCTTTAATGAAAGGGACCGGCAGCCTCTGGACTCACCTAAAGCCTCTACGAGGAGGCAGAAGTGTCTTACAGGCTCCAGCTGGGACGTGGGTCTGAAGTGCTCACAATTTGTGGTGCACCGAAAGTTAGGGAACAGCTTCATGAGATCTTACGTTTCCTGTCTTTAA
>NW_009236002.1:0-254 GCF_000690835.1 Fulmarus glacialis | reverse complement strand
GGACGGCTGCGGTGACGAGGCAGATAACGGCTCTCCCACCTCCCCCTGCTGCCCACAGGGTGTCTGCCAGGGCCGCAGCCAGCGCCTCGCCTTGCTCCTGCCGGCTTATCCTGCACAGCCTGCCGAGCGGGAGACAGGGGCGTGGGGCCGGGGGTCTGTGTCGATGCTGCGAGCCCCCAACGTGAGGCTGGGGCTGAGTGTGAAACGGGCCCCTTCCCGGCCGGGGCTGGGTCGGACCCCAGAGGTCCTGCCCC
>NW_009236001.1:0-9163 GCF_000690835.1 Fulmarus glacialis | reverse complement strand
CCCTAAGCCACGTGTTGATCCGATGAGTCAGCTAGTACTCTATAATAAAACAACGCACATTTAACTCAGCAGCATGATTACAGTGGTAAAATGCTGCACAATAAGGCTGGCAGAACCTGGCTTAAAACTAATAATCACACTGAGTCACTGAAACAAATCTAAATACAGGAAAATGTCTCAAGTGTTGAAAGAACTTGTACCAAGTATAGTATTTTGTAGTCGCTGCCCATTATCAGAGATGAGTATTAGCTAATATTGAGTTTTCTGTAAGTTATAGACAGAAAAGTCTCTATCCCGTGTGTTTAAAACCAAAACAAGTGAGCATTTCTAGTGGAAGGTACCCCTGCCCATGGCAGAAAGGTTGGAACTAGATGAATCCTTAAGGTCCCTCCCAACCCAAACCATTCTATGATTTTATGATTTCTCTTTTAAGTTCTTCTCTTCAATTTGACTGTTTTACCTGCTGAATTGAGCAAAAACATTAGCACTATTTTTTGGTCTCTTTATTTAGGCACAAAGCCTAGAAGAGGTCTGAAATGATAAAGAAAAATTAAAGATAGGATTTCCAAAATGAATGAAAGCCTTATCTCTACCACAATAGCTATTTACTTCACCTCAAAATAGTCAGAACCTCATGAATTTCATGATCCAGAATGTTAGACTGCAATATCTTCATTGAATTAGGAGCAACTCCACATCATCACAAGGAGTTTGTTCCACCTGGCATTGCTGTTCCACACTGCATTGTTTCAGAAATGGATTTACCCACATGACACCAGGAACACTTGTTCAGATAGTGTTGGAAAAGTCTGGCTTTCAATTTATCAGTAAGTTCTTTAATAAACTTCCAGAAGCTCTCATACAGTAATGTAGATTAGCTTTTTACACTGCTGAAAAGTACACACATGCTCATTTTCTGAACTATCCCTTCAAGCCCACATATTAAAAATAAGCACATGCTCAAAGTTCTTACAGTTTAGATCCCAAAGCTGAGATGCATGATAGGGAAGTGAAAACTTTGAATAAAAAGCTAATGGTCATTTTCAGTCCTCACCAATGGGACCAACAACACAGGACCCATCCCTCCCCCCAATTTTTTAACATTAAATGTAAATGTAACTTAAATTACATAAATACTACATAAATAGTTTGAAGGACTTAAAAAAAGTAAGAAAAATCATACAAATTAACCTTATGAGGGCATAAGGGCACCTTTTATACTCACATGACGACAATGTTGAACCCCTAACATATGCAATTTTTTCAAGTGCTTTCAATACATTGTGCAATATGCATTGGTTTCTGTTTCTGAAACTTTAGACTCAGTTACTCATTAAAACAACCAGTTTCACTGCAAGAATACCATACAACAGCAACAGATGTTAGCATTGCAATTCAAAGTATGCTGAAGGAACTGCAGAAACATCTCTCAGCCTCTAAAGCAAAGTCTGTCCAGAATGAGATATATTAACTGCTTTTACATACCTGACGGACAAATCCCTTCTCTGTATTTGCCTGCCCAACTGTTATTTTGCGCAGGAATCTGTCATTTGTATCCACCACTGAAATAAGGGAATAGCAAAAGCAAAACATGTTAACAAGGACTCAGGGATCTGGGTTTTTCCAGGCATATCTGTTGTTATACATGTAAGATTCAGCTGCTTGAACAGACAGCTACGCTCCTGCATGTTCGCATTAGCACTGACTTGGTTTCTCCCTTTTAGTTGATACCATTAGACGACAGGTTGAAAAAACTCAAATACAATTTCTCTGAAATAGTATTTGAAGCTAACAGATTCTTAATATTCTAGCATACAAAAGAACATTTTACCTACATAAGAAAAACATCTTAGTAGATACAATGCACCTCAGACCTACTTCAAATCATTTGCTTTGTCATTGACTTGTTAAGAATTGATTTTAAGACTGCATGATGTAGGTTAAACGTGGTCTGTTTCTCTTTTAAAGGATGATTATGTTGTCAGATTGGTTCTTCCAGACAAGTCACTTTCTTGGACATCACAGTAACTAACTCCACATTCAGCTGCACAGCATTCAAAGAAGTTTTTTTTCAACTGCCAAGATCAACCATCTGCTATTTAACACAACTTCAATTTCAGACAATTGTATTTCTAACCTGGAAACACTTTTGGTATTGCAAGGGCATGTCCAAACCTTCCTGTGGAATTGCTAACTTCACTAACAATCATTGCAAGCCAAGTTCTTCAATTCTGCACTGACAACACTCAACTTCAAACGTGCCTTTGTAGGAATCAAAATGAAGGACTGAGAATAATTGAAGTGCTCTCTCATCTGCTGAGAACTGATCAGGACGTTTCTTAGGAAGAAACATTAGGAGGATGTTTCTGTTTGTTAGAAAACAAGACCGAACTCCAAGAGCTCTCCTTCCCAGGAATGGCAATCCCTACAGAATGCAAAAACAGGCTCCCTCTTTCTTACGGGCTCTTTAGCCCTACAAATGCTTCAATTTGCACCAACCCTAAAAGAAAGGGTGGAAGATACTCTTGATCAGTTCAGCCTGTAGCTTGGCAATCAAGTCGATTTGCTGGTAGATGTAGATTTGAGCCCTGTTCATTCAGAAGCAGAGAATCAAGGAACCTCCAGAGAAGTTCTCTGTACTGAAGGTCACTGAAATCACCTCCTCCCACCTTTCCTGCTGCTTTTGGAGATTAACAAATTTGTCTGTACAGAAAAGGACAACATAATTACCCAAGAACAAGAGGGACTTTGAATCTCAATCCTACACAACCCCAATTCAGGGTTGTGAGTGAGCTGGGAGAAAAGCAAGGTTTAAGCCACTTCCCCTTCTTGGGTATTTCTCATGGGGCTGTTGTAAATACCATATGTGCCTTCTTCCCACTACATGGTATTCAGGCCCCTAATTTCCTCAGGAATTCAATTTAAAGGATGGTGCAACACAGATTTGGTTAACTCATTTTGGTTTCTATTTATATACCATCACACTCTAAAATACTACAGTACTGGCAGAAATTGCAGAACAGTACATGGAAGCAGTAGCCTCATACCAAGCTGTGGTACCATATGCCACCGTGAAGCCATATGGCAAGCTGATCTCTCAAGCACAAACTTACCCCTTCTCCTCCTAGGAAGCTCAGTCTCACGAACAGCCTTAAGCAGACTAAATGCCTTTCCTGCCTACCCAGGCACTGCTGAGAGCCGGAACTAGCCTTCCCACCAGCCTGGACAGCCAGCGGGTTGCTTTTTATCTGGCCCTTCCTAGTGAAATCATGCAACCTGAACACCCTTACCATGAAATTATAACTACCCCTGCAACTCTTTCTGGTCACTGGGATACACTGGCTTTCTCACCACGGTCAGAATTCATTCTCCAGGAAGATTCCAACAGCTGCACTTAGAAGTAATAACATAAGAAATAATTGGTTTTGCCAAAAAAGCAATTTTTCCTTCTCCAAATTTTCTCTCTTCCTTACCCAAAGTAGACGTTTCAGGAAAGTTTAGGTTCAACCAAGTGTTAGGTTTAATGTATCTACTTCCTTATCCTCTAGAGATATAAACAGGATCTGAATACCAGGGGAAGGGTAAGTAGGGGGAAGCTTTCCTGCTTTTCAGTATATTGTACCTGTTCATGTTAGTATAAGATGACAATGAACTTTAAGCTTATGACACTTCTAAGGAAACAGGTCCTGACTAAAATTAATTTTCAGACAATCTGATAGCTTTCTCTTTCAACATAGTTGAAACCGTACCACATCTTTCACCTCTTCTTCCTAACAAAGCAAACAACTCAAGACACTTTAAAAATAGGAAAAACACATAGTCCCTGAGGCCTATTTAGTCTCCGAGCCACTCAGACTGCTGAGCTGGGGAGGATGAGGGACCAAAATCAAATAGAGTAAGTACAAAGAATCTAAAACCATAATAGACACAGTTAAGAAAAGAATGGATATGATTTGTAAAATGCACAGGAAAGCCACTTTCTATGTTTTCAGATGTATTATCTAATGTGAGAGAGACAAGGGATGTACTTAAACTGTCAGAGCAACCTATCTTTCAGAACATTAGCAAAAACTGTTGAGTTACTGCAGATATTTGACCACGTTTAGAGCAACATACTGCACCCAAATTTGTTATGCACCCAATTTCCCATTTGCAGATGGGTTGTTCTTACAGTCAGAGAGCAGAAAGCTCTGATTCAGGTAAAATCAAGCAAATTAGGAAATAAGTTATAATTAAATCCAAGCTGAAAGGAGGCTTTTTGACTACATACCTCTTTGCCACGTTATAGTAGATGGGTCAATATCAAGGCGCACAAATTTCCTGATTTCCTCTTCTGTTAAAGTCCCAGGATCAGTCTTGTTTATTCCCAGCCTCTACAGAAAAACAAGTCAAAGAAACACAATGAAGTGGCTTTTTTGCTTCAAAAGGTATAGCTGCTCTGGCTTATCACCCCCACTTTCAGCAAGCATTTTGGAAAGAAGCATGTCAGGACCAAAACTATTTAAAAAAAAAAAAGCAGCACGTAGGAAACCACCTGTAACTAAAATACAGGCAAATGTAGATGGAGAAATGAAAGAAAAAAGGAGAAATACTCATAGGCCATGAAATTAACAATCTCTTTCTTACACAGAAGAAACTCTTAATGTAAACCAAAGAGAAAAATTCAACATTATCAGTTACTAATAAAAAGATAATTAATTTCTTGCTCTAGTTTGTGGAAGTCTTTGAAAGACCCATGCCTTGTCTTGTGTGAATCATCTTTGAATGAAATAAAAACTTCTGCTTTAAGAGCCCATCATCCATAAACTCAGTCACTTATAATGAATGAGCCAATACCTCCTGGCTTTTACAGATTCACTATTTCAGCAACACCAAACCTTTTTTTAGGTGAATCTACATAAAGATGGATCAGAAAACTGTGTTTAAGAACTGTTGTCTTAGGGAAAAAATAATCTTAATCTTCTCTGGCATTAGAAAGCATTCCTCAGTGAAATAACATGCTTACACTTCAGGACTGAAAATAAAGCAAATCTGAAAGTCTAAAAATACTCAGCTTCAAAGAGCTACCACAGCTACTTCCCTATTTAAACCAACAGTTATTTCCAGAAAGCTGGGGACATCTTTTTCAGAGTATTAAAACTGTTTTCACTACGCTCCTTTTTGAGGATTGGTCTCAGACTGTAAAGGATGCTTTCAAATCCAGATGCAGGCACTGTGGCATTTCCCACTGTACTGAGAAGGGCAAAAAGCTGGGAGAACAGCTTGCAGGTTCTGACAGCTGGTACCCTAAGATTTTTCACCCCTGTTTTAATGAGGAAAGGCTTATGGCCTCAACTGCCAGTCCTGTATTCATATTTTTCTAATCTGTTGGCCAATTTTAATCCAATTTGACATAGTTAGGAGATAGTTGCAGATCAAGAAAGGAGCAATATCGTATTAGCACCTTTAATGAGGGATGGCAGTCAGAGTTCAGTGCCCATCCCTGCTGCTTGGTGTATCAGCCATTTGCCCAGATACATTTTTCCAGAGCATTTTTCCACAGAGGGTTGACAGAAAAATTTTCAGTCATTTCTATAACTTTCAACTGCTGCAAGGAGGGCTGGGCACTGGGACTGCAAAGGAAGGAGCCTATCCCTCCCAGGGTCTCAACAACATCTATACTGGATCTAAGCAGCAAGAAAAAAGCTGACTGATCTGAATGCAGATGGGAGGGAGTAAGACACAGAGCTGACGTGACTGGGATAGAAGTAGTTGAAGAGAGGACGTAAGGTAAGGAGGTCTTGAACTAATAATTACTGGGAAAAAGAGCAAAAACCTGAGGAGCAGGGGAATGAGAAATGTAGCTCCTAAGGTTAGACAAGGAGTTTGAAAAAAAAAAAAATTTGCATGGGACCTTCTGTAATTACAAGTCCAAACCACACACGTAAGGGAGGAGTTTCAATCTTAATAATCCTCTTTTGAAAAAAAATGTAACCCCATTCCATAAAGATATCTTTTTACATTTGATTTTTTTTTTAAGGTATAAGGAATCATTATACTAAAAATAATTCACAGCAAAATAATTCAGTTATATTGGAAATCATGATGCATGTATTTGAAAGTTATAAAGCCAAACTTTTTTATTCAGTTGCAGTTCACATGAAGAGAGAGAAATCCATTTCAACTGCAGAGAGAGTTGGTATGTCATGAATAACCAAATCACTCCCCATCCTCCCCTACCTGTTACCGTACACACAGTGTAAACAAGGACAAACCAAAAATACTCCAACATTCTGACGGAAAATTCTGTGAGATCTACTCTGCCACAGAGGCAAGCAGGTATCATCCACATTTTAGTTTACTGTCTTTCAACCGAGCAGCACAAAAGCTTAAAATGTTACGAGAAACTTCTTTGTTTTTTCAAAAGAGAAGCTGATATTACCTCTATCCTCCTTTCCACCCCCCAATTCCAAGCGCGCACTTGGCAGCTATCCATTGCCATCCGGTGACTCTGGAAGAACACCGGTCAGGACTCAAAAGCCAACAGCAAACACGGAACTGGAAGCAGAAGACTGAAGCTGTCCTTAAGGTTCATATTCAAGGGGTTCATATTCTTCTTCCCCTACGCTAGTGGACTGTGTTGCTCTCTCGTTATTTATCAGAACGGCAGCCTCAAATCCAGATACATGAATATTCATACACGAATTGCATAGGAAGCTCTTCCGGAAGCATTCAGGAAGCAAGATGGGATGCAAAAATATACTATGTACACAAATGTACTTCTACCCCTCAAAGGACAAACGCTGCCAAATTAACATCAATAAAACTCCAGAAGTATATACTATAATAAACTTTCAAAACCAGAAAATATTGCAAAACCAAAGAATGTGAGCTTTCAAGCATGGCTTTACCGTAATAGGAAAAGTATTTTAAAAACTCTAATATTTCATCAGGAAAGACACAGCATTTAAAAACATTATTGGTTTATTTCAGGAGAAAAGAATAGCAAAAATGTTGGTTATGAAAATAGTATCAGACTCAGATCCTATTACTTGAAGGAGATGCTTTTAGAAAAATGTCTGGACTTGATAAATTCATGAGGGAGGTTTATACAAACTTGGCCCCATACATCAAATAATTTTAAACAAGTTGCATAAGAGAGTGCATTTTATGAAGAGATACTATAATTGAGGAGAGAGTATATTAACAACTTACTCTCAGACGGGCAAGCTGAATAGCAGAAAATCCTCTCACACCATTAACTACTGGAACCAGTCTATTATACAAAGCCTAGAAAAAACACATGAGAAGTTAATTAAAAAAAAAGTTACAACTAGGTACTATTTAAATAAAAAGCAATGCTTTTGTTTTATTTAGACTAATTTCATGAAGAATTTCCCAACTACCTAAGTTGTGGACTTCTGGTTATCTATCTAAAAATCAAGTCTGAAAAGATAGTAGGTTTTTGAGCAATGCCTATGATTTAACAGTCTAAATCCAATTACCAAAATGACTGTGTTTCTATGTTTCACCAAAAAAATATGTATTATTTTTGTAATTGGGAACCATTTAAAACTTTAACCAAGGTTCAATATTCAAACTATAACTATCATTTGCAAACTGACCTAAATGCACATTTGTGTCATACCAAGTAAAGGGATATGACAACCCCGCTCAGTTTTAACATTGTAGCCAAAAAAAGGAAGCTCCTTCCTTTACTTTCTCCCTTTAAAGACTCAAGTTAGCATTTGTGTTAAGGTCACAACAGATTTAGTGAAGGGAAGAGGATGCAGTTTATTTTCCCCACAACCCCTTCTTATTAAGATATCTTATACCCAACTATACATCAGAAGTGTAATTTCTAGCTTTAAAAGGAGTATACAAATTATTAAGAAGAATAAGATTTATATATAGAGAAAACATCTTTTATTAGACTATTTAGAACAGTCTGAAATAGTTGACAAGGTTCTGGGCATAAGATCCTTATTTAAAGACTATCTTATGATAGCTATTTGCCATAAAAAATATATTCTATAAGCATAATTTCCCAGCAGAACACAGAATGGCTTCAGCAATAGTTTCTGTTCACACGGTGAAAATATAAAAAGATAATCAACTTATTCTGCTTTGAAATGTAGTTTATTGAAAAATTGACAAGAAAAAATGCCATGTGGATATTAGAAAATAATTCTCACCTTGTCAGACTGAGTGTTCTCATGCAAGATCCTAGCATCAATAGCAGCAGCCAGCAAATTATTCGCAGCAGTTATAGCATGAATATCTCCAGTCAAATGAAGATTGAACTAGAAGGTGAAAACAACAAAATCTTCATATAAGAAACCATATAACTCAATTTATTAATCTCAGACAGATTAGCAGAAACAATCACTTCTATCCCCTTGAGGTTGCAGCACAGATTAGTCACCTGCCAGTGTAGATGAAATATTACCAGGCTGAAAATACACCGAGCTATACAAAGGACTTGTTTTCACCTATGTGGTAAACTACCCTTAGTTTAGCCAAACAAAGCCACAGACATCTTTATTCTTTGCTAAATGATCCAAGAATGAAAAGCCCAGGGCTATGGTTCCACATCATTAACACTAAATCAGTTTACTGTCAGTATTTGCTGTTTGACCTGGATGAGAGGTGCAGATTTCTGCTGAATCCCCCGGAGCGCACCGTGCGTGCCGGCTTTGGGGGTGTATGCCAGCTTTCTGCTAGCCACGGGAGAACAGCTTGTAGATCATCAGGCATAAACTTTGCTGATACAAAATTTGCCCAACAAAGATTTGTGGAAAAATCTGAAATCAGCAGTTTAGATTAGATTAGGACTTGTGTTACGTAGGTACTGGTTTTTTATATATCCCTGACAGAAGGAGGCGGAAGGTCAGTTTTAGTTGCACTGCAGCACTGACTGCGGAGGGGCACTGCCAGCCACAGACACCAGCCCCTGTGCTCACACTCACGTGCAACAGGGGATCAAAACTGTAACTAAGCACTACATTAGGGCTCTCTTTGGACCAGCTATGCAGTTTCAAGGTGGTACTTCACCAGTTCAGACCATGGAGTGGTTTTGTTGAGCTCTAAATTAGACTCTTTTGGGGTGAAACCATTGTGTATTTCCAAACAAGCACTGTGAATATATGCACCAGGGGTACCACCAGCCCTGACTGTCCCTGCC
>NW_009236000.1:0-17848 GCF_000690835.1 Fulmarus glacialis | reverse complement strand
CTCTAGGAGAATGCCGTGGGAGACAGTGGTCAGCAGTTTCCATTTTCTGTACATATCACAAGACCTGCAATAGCCCATACCATTGAAACTGTACTTTCACAGGACTTAGAATAAAGAAAAGAATCCATGTTGACTGTTGAGTAGAAGTTTCACTGTGATGGACTCAAGAAAAGGTAACATCTTCTACATGCCAACATGGAAAAAAGAAGTGGCTACAGGCACAGTTCTAACCATAGTAAATAAAGAATGAAAAAGACTGAAGAATAAGAAAGAATAAAGCATAAGATTCTAAACAAATATTTATGTAATTCAGAAAAAACATGCCTTGAGGAATACAAACACCCAACAATATATAAGAACAAAAAAAAAATGCAATATCAAAAGATATTTGTAGAAGATCAAAAAGATCAAACTCTCTGCTACTCAAGGCACTGTAAAAATGACATTTAAATTATCTGTGCATATCTACAGCACTAGAATAATAATCAGTTTAAATCCTGCACATCTGTTGCTATATTTTCCCAGTATCTGAAGGACACAGAGCTTAAACCTTACCACATACCCACCTCCTACCAGTTAGATTCTCCTTCTATACATGATGTATTGTTACTTTGCTAAAAGCCAGATCACTGCACCTGATCTGGGAAATCAAACAGAGAAAATCTCCCACTAGCTGATCAGCTGCATCAGAATGGGCGAGCAAAGGGACCCAGTGGGCCAGCACAACAACGCAGTTTGGTAAGAGCAAACACGTCCTACACTGCAGAACTGGTTGTGGTATATTACACTTCTGTCACATCAGCTCTTTCTATCAGCACATCTAATAATTAAATACATGACAAGCCTGTCATGTTATAAGTCATCTGAGCTGTAGCAATCAGAATTCCTGTTTGAATAACGTAAATCATCATAATGCAACCTAAGTCCTCTCTCTACAATCAGCAGCACAAACAGCCATTCCACAGTGCTCAGATGTTGACCTCTGAGACTTCAGGCAGTGCTGACTGTCCACTGACAAGTTTGAAAATATGATATGACAGACTCAACCATAAAAATACAACAAATAACCCTTCTGATTTTATTACTTGTCATCTACTACATGTATTAAAAAAAAATCCTAAGCAAATCTCCTCTGGGATGATTTGAAAAGCTGTGATTTAACAGACATTTCAGTACTTTCAGAAAGGAGAAGTATCTATGTTCTATATCCCCAAAACCCACCCCAAAGAGGGGAACAAAGACAGCAGCTACTACTTCACGGTTTTGAGCAATACTTTACAACTGTTTCCTATAGAAAAACAGCTATCGGCTCACCAGCAAGAATTGATATGAAAAGCCAGATTTCTACTCCTACTGAAGTCCGTGAAAGTTCTACTGTAGCATTCAGTAGGTTCTAAATTGACTCCCGTTAGGATAGAATTCATTTTTGAAAGATTTTCTCCTTTTTTTAAAAAAAGCAAAGTAACTATGCATTTTTTTAATATTAATTATTATCAGCCACAGACAATTACAATAGAATCTTGTGACTTCGTAATAATGACAGAGATACCCATGGAGATTTACTGAATTTTGAAAATTAGCAATCAAGTGAAAAAAGCACAATAGGAAAGCAATGCTGATTTAATAAGTTTAGTTTAAATTGTTCATACCACTTCATAATGTATTAGTCAATGTGCTATGTTGCATCTTAGTTTTCAGATCCTTCACTCACATTCCTGTATGTATTAAGTATTCACCACTGCAGAATGGAGACACTGTTATAAAAGAAGATATGCCAACCTCCTGAACCCAATAATAAGGTTTTTATTTCTCATCTAAGTCCAAAGATTCATCTCTAACTTCAGTTCCATTTTGCATTCAGTTAGAAATGAGTCCAAAGCCTCAAGACTGGAAGAGAAGCTAAAATTTCACGAATGGAGAATGAGTTCAGATTTTCCAAACTTTAAATGTTATTTGTCTACTGTGAAGCATGATGCCTGAATTTGACTTAAAATACCACTTTAAGTGACATAACATTATTATTTCTGAAATAGACCTGTGAAAATTATATCCCTTTCATTTACTTTTGTCTTCTACAGCAATTTGTGAGTATTTATTCAAAACCTTTCATTTTTATTTTCTATGTTCACACAGTTGTTTTTCTGTATTTGTGTGGATCTTCCAAGTAGCTAAAGGCAATTGGAAAAAAAATTAAGAGACTACATGGGAAGATATTATAACTATTTCAACTTATTTCTTTAATATACCCTTTTTCATGCTAAATGTTTCTGTAAAGCCAAACCATCTTCATCAAAACAAACGCTGACTTTTTTTTTATTTAATTATGTGAAGTGTTCCTCTTTCTCCCTCATACACACAATTCTTAAGAAGTCATTTGCCAGCAGTGCAAATGCAAACAATCAGAAACTATGAAATGCCAGAACGTACATTCCTCCATGACTGGTACATGCTGGGATCATCCGAAACTTTTTACCTTTTTTTTTTATTCAACACACACAATGGATATAGGTCACTTAATGTCATACCTGCAGTTGTCTTGTTTTCTCCACACTACTCAGTATGTGGCCCAATCCCTTACATATTTTATATTGTTTATACCCTTCTGTACGGACAGATTTCCACTGACTTCAGTTGTAAGAGTGCCTACTCAGCAATTCAGCATCCCAACCTAGATAGCTAAAAAGTAAAAACACATGATTAGGGACAACACATTAGAAGTGCGCTGATTCTCACCTCACACAGAAACCTCACTACAGGGACAGTGATAGATTCCAGCTCTGCAAAATGCTGATCAACTACTTTGCTGACATGTCCTGCAATTGATCAGACAGGGCTTCTACAGAACAGCCTTCTTCATTTCACTACTCTAATTCATCTGCTCAACATGGTGAAAATTAAAACAGCACTCATCATGTAATTATTATACTACAATGCGTACACATAGGGCATTTAAATTAGGCTGCACAGGCAATTGCATGCTTGATATGACAATTCCGAAGTGTTCCTTAAAAGGTATTCAAAGGTATAAATCTTCCAAGTTCTTAAAAAAGCGAACACATTCCATTAGATGACAGGAAACTTAATACCTTCACAGATCACCTGCAAGTTTGAAATCATAAAGTCTATTGGAAAATTCCCTGTCTCTCGAACCAAGGAGGTCACTGTTAGCAACAGAAACTTATCAGTCTGTGCTTTTAATGAAGAGCTGGTCCACAAGCACTTTACTGAAGTACGTACTTACTTGAGTACTTACTTGAGTACTGCTTCACTTCTGATGCTAGCAATGATGCCATGCAGATTTGTAGTATCAAAAGTGAAGCAGTACTCAAGCTGTTGCACTCTAGGCTCTGCAGGAGACTGATCTCCAAGTCTCTCCTCCCCTTCTAGTAATGCCCAGTCCTGTGCCTTCACCCCATTCCCAGTCTCTGCTCAGGCAGCTCCAGCACATAACCATGACTACCAGGTACTACAAGTCTCCTCCACATTTGCTTTAATAAGTTTCGATTTCCTTTCCACCTGAGCTCCGCAGTGCCAGTCCGTTCCTTCTCCCCAGTTTCCTTTCCAGGGTAGTTTTGACAGCCAGTTCCTGCTCTGTGTCAAAACAGAGGTTGTTCCTTTACTCTGCCTCCCTCCAGCAGACAGAAAGCTCCAACGCCATCCAAAAGAGAGAACAGAAAGCTGTAGGACTTTACTACCGAAAAACATCTCTGATCCAAATCAGACCAGAATTGCAATTAGAGAAAGATCAATTCAGTTCTGCACTGGGAAACATTCACTGTATACAGAACTGCCAGAAGGAGAAGTAAAAATAAACAAATAAATAAAAATATCTATCTACCCACCTCTAACAACACTTAAATGAGATTATTTGAACTGTGATTTTTCAGAGGTTTATAAATTGGTCAAAGCAGAGTGGGTATTCACAGGGATAGCGAAAGACACTCCTGAATATAGTCAACTGACTATATTCACCTTGTCAAATTGATGTTCCTGCTTCAAATCATGAAAGTACTAGAGCTTTTCAAAGGAAAGGTTGATGGAATTCTTTCTTTTTTTAATGCACAAAAAGATATCAGGCATTTTCTTGTGAGGCTTATGCTCAAAGCCAAGTAGATAGTTTTGACTAGAATTTTCTGTGAAAAATCAGCCTGAGGCAAACCCAGAAAAAGAAATTATTATTATTATTATTATTAGCCTCAATGGTTAGGAGCTAGTTAAAACTGGAAACTGGAAACACGATCCTGCAAAAGAAACTGTACTGCCAGCTTCAATAACAGGGCACTACTAACCCCTCTAGAAAACTTCTATCATAGTTAACAAGTATAATTCAAACATCTTTGTGGTAGTTTTGACTGGATGACAGAATAAATGACTGCAGATAGATGTCAAATACTTTAAATTCTGAAAAATTAAACTGAAAAATTGCAAAAACTTTTCATTAATTCTTTCCAGCTAATTGTAATTGACAAAAATACGTATTTTGAAATGAAGAGAAATGACAAAAATCCCTAACAGATGGGACATTGTATTCTCCACACCAACAACAACCAAAAAACCCTCCACCTACTTATGGCGACTAATAAATGGGAGTCAAATCGTATCTCACACCTAACAGCCCATGACGCAAGCAGATGGTTTTAATCCCACTGAGGAAGATTTTCTTCTCCACTGAGAACTGCGAGGTGACACGGCCATCCGCTTTCATCAAAGTCCTACGTTCCATTAGGAAATCCACGTCTCTGGGGCCAGATGCGCACCAAGGACAATACATGCTTGAGGAAAAATACATGCATTGGTAGAGTTACACCAACTTTCTCCTCTGATGGCAGTAACTGTTGAATCTATGACCCTGTTCACAGTACCAGGAACTTTTGCCACTGCACAGAAAGCAGTTCGCCGCTCAGCCATTCTCTCCCACAGGATCCCCATCGCCTCGAAACAAAATGAGGTCGCCAAGATCACCAGCAATCCCTAGCAGTATCGACTGTGCATTTCACTTCCCCGGCCTAAAAGCAGAGTGATTAATTGTATAAAATAACAGCGTATCACTGCACCAAATCATCCAGCAACGTTATTAATCAACTTGTAATGAAACATGAATGTAGACTTAGTGTTTTCTAGACTCTGTGTCTATTTATGTATCACCATTTACTAGCAATAGCTCAATTTCAAGTGGAATGTTTTGCTGTTTTCCAGTTACCTCTAATCATCCCAATGCAGTTCTTAGTTCCCACTGAAGTTTGCCATTATTTATTTCAGTTCAAATACTAACACCACTACTACTAGGTGTAAGAGGATAAACAGAAGAAAATAAAAACACCCTTGTAACTATTCACACTTTAGGAAAGCCCCAAAATATTAGCGAGAGACACTGCAGCAAGAAATGCATGAGGATGTCAACACAAGCTTACGATCACAACACAGTTCTTACGCAAAACCTATACCCTAAGTATTCACTTTATTGAAGGGGGTCTTGTTTCAGCAGTACATACAGCCTTATGCATCACATTTTTACCCGGGATTCCACTCAAATTCCAGCACTCTGCTCGCCCCTTGAAGAATTCCTGTGATTCACAATTCCCAGTCCCCTTCCTCATTTCAGAAACAGCAAAGTCCCTGTGGAAAGACTAGACCAATTCTTGATCAGATGATAGCCAGAATTTAACTAATTTTGCTGTGTTTATCTACTGACAAATTGTTGAGCCATAGGAATGTTTTGTTTTAATTTTCAGATGGAGTTCAAACTTCAGTTCATAAGTTCTTACACAAGAAAATCTGCATTTCATATAAACTAACAACTTTATTTTAAACACATGTACAATAATATGCATGCAGTTCATAACTAGCTTTTGAACAAAATGAAACAGAACAATAAAAGCTTTGGGAAGGCGGTGGGCTGCAGAGTGAATTCCCCTAACCCTGACTTCGAGGTAGGCTGTGACAGTCCCTATAGGACTCTGCCTAGCAGAGATAACAGGCACTGTCAAAACTGGTTTCCTAGGGCAGATTGCCTAACTATCTGGGAAGGGCAGGATCCAAGGATTTCCCAAGGAGAACATTTCCACATCCAATCAGTCTTTCAGCTCTGCCCAGACTGTCTGTAAAAGGGTTCATATTGCAGGCTAAGATGTGATGGAGGGCTGAGAAAAATCAGTCCGGTAGAAACTAGATGAAGTCCAAATTAAATTTTTTGTAGTTTACTGAAGAGAAACTCTCATAATTAACATTCCTTATCCCGTGTCACTTCCTTTTTTTTTTTTTTTTTAAATGACTGGTGAGATACAGTTACGTTGTGATTTTTTTTTCAAATAAATTATGAGGTATTAGCATATGCCTCAGTCAAAGGGAATTTTTTTTAAAATAATCATGAATGCTCAATCCAGCCTATAGATATAATAATCACCCGTGTGAATGGGACTTAATATACCAATCTTCAAACATCATAGTCTCTCTCTCCACTGGCCAGATCTGAAAGGTTAAGTAAAACATATCATACAGATATTTCAGCCAACCAACTTCTGTAAATCCTGTAAATATTATTTATAAAACATTTTCTGTGCCAAGTAACTACCATAGTTGAAATATTTACACATTTCTAATTTCAAAACAAGGACACTTCCACCTCTTCACTAACTGTGATAATAATGAAACATGTCTAACATGACCAAACCAAGGAATTGGCAGACTTAGCTGGCAAACAAAGAAACCGAAAGAATCCTAATAGATACTGAAAAGAAATATATTCCATATGCTTTGAGATATTTTATAATGGAACCTTAAGCTATGGATGTGGTTGAATAACAAGATGTATGACTACATGCAGATAAATATCTGGTTTATTTATCCTTGATAGGCAAACGAATAGACCTCATTAGCTTCAATTCAGGAATAGGGCTAAACAAAGAGAAAAAATAGAATCAGATAAGGAAGTAGGCCAGATTATATTTCACATTCAATATTACTCACTTAGAAATAAAGGAAAACCCAACAAAAAGGCAGAGATAGTAATATAATCTATTGTTTGTACATTGCAAGAAAGCAAAAAGATACACTAATCCAACTGGCCTCTTTTCATCAGTTTTTCGTTACTGCACTGTTTCAATAAAATCCAAAAAATAATAGATATAAAATGCGAATCTAAATACCTCTGGAAATTAAAATTTATGGCTCTCCTAGCAACTGTATCTCACACACTTGCATATATGCAGTATTCTGCATGGTATTCGGTGTGGGCTTTTGTGCTTTCACAGCAATGAGGTTGAATTACGGTTGCTGTGGGAACTATATCTTTGAATTTCTTGACTTGTGCTATCATCTGAACTCAAATGTTACATTAACATAGGTAAGCATTTGCTGGT
This sequence comes from Fulmarus glacialis, assembly GCF_000690835.1. Taxonomy (NCBI): domain Eukaryota; kingdom Metazoa; phylum Chordata; class Aves; order Procellariiformes; family Procellariidae; genus Fulmarus; species Fulmarus glacialis. The sequence continues at coordinate 10,490 of NW_009236000.1, read as the reverse complement.
TTTTTCCATGAAAAGCAAAAAGGAACCTACATGGATGGTTACATATTTAACTATTCTTATTGAAGAAAAAACCACACAGCTCCATGTCTGGAGAAGTGCAGAGCTCTAATTATTCTCACACTGCATACTCAAAAAGTAAAATAGAGCCCCATAAAACCTATGAGTCAAATGTGGCAGGGTACCTATAGAAAGGGTAGTATGCAATGATGTCATTAAAAGTTTGGATTTTGCAATCTTCCTTTATTTGTTCAACTTTTTAACCACAGGGTTTGAGTACATGCTTTCTTTCAGGTATTTGATGAGAGGATATATATATATATGCATTTGCCAGATGCTTTGCAGCTTCTTCGTAAGTGAGCGTGCTTCGCAAGTCTGACAGGGCTGTCAAAGTCAGTATTGCCTAGCCCCAGTCAGCAAAGGCATTGCTCTGGGTACCTTATGAACATGCAGTAAAAGCGAGTGATTTCTGCCATGAGAGTATTGAGGACTGACATTTGATGTGTAATATAGGTCACAAGCTGCTACAGAGACTTACCTCGGCATAGGAGAGAGAGACAGCCTCTTCCTGCTACTGGAGATGTTCTTTAGCAGAGGTGATTGGTCTCATGGTAGAATCAAGAAGCTCAAACTTTGAGGTCCATTTCCTTGACCCAAAATATTCTTTTTACTATTTCCCCACTAGTACATTTTATGTTTTGACATCAATTGGGAAAAAGAGAGTCAGTCCTTTAACATACCTCTGTGTATTTTTTTAATTGTCACTGCACAATTATGCCTTTAAAATCATCAGATTAGAAATTGGAAATACCAAGTTAATATTTCAAGTTTCTTAAATTGAAATAAATTGCATTGCATAGTTGCTACTTCCAGAAAAGTCAACATAGGTATTACATTTTAAGTAAGATTTTTAATTACTGTGGAGGAGTGTGAGGAAAAGGGGAAATCAAAAAGTAACATAAAGTCACAACGTTCCTGAAGCACGGTGGCATCTTTCTGAAAAAGCATCAATGCACAGCTACACTCTCAATGCACTTGGCAGACCCACAAGGTTACCTTAGCTTCCACTTAGAAAAGGTGGACATTCTACTAGGGCAAGAAGTGTTCTTAGGGAGCAAAATCTCTAAGAAACCCAGGAAAAGCAGTCAAAGTGAAATATGGCTGTGCTTTCCTGATTTAGAATGGAGGAGACAGTAGGCACCAACAGTAGCAGCTTGCCAAGCTCAAGAAACAAAAAAATCTGTTCACATGAAAAACCTCAAGGGAAAAAAACACATTTTGAATTTTTCAAATTGTGGTGCATGAAAAATAACAATTATACTTAAAATGTGAGCTCATTCTTATTTTAAATTGATTATATCTACTTTGCACATCGTTATGAAGGACTCCAAGTCAGGGCTTCTTGCAAATAAACAAAATCTGAAGCATGGGGTATTCGCAGCATAAACATTCAATTTCAAAGCAGAGTTTATAATGCTAACATAAAAGCTTATCAGAGAACCTTCAAAAATAAGTTATTTGATGGACAAAAACAGATATCGACAAAAAACAGCCTCTGTATTAAAAATTTCAAAGATCATGAAGATTACTCAATGAGACAGATCTAACAAGAAACCATTAAGACTTGCAAGAATAACACTTCCACTTTGCAGCTTTGAGTCTACTCGTAACATAGGAGTATAAAGTATAAAGAGAAAGAATATTAATATAATTCATATCTCCCAAAGAAATTGTGAGTTATTTTCGTTTCAGGATTCCAGGAAGACTCTACTAAATATGGTAATTAGTTATGGTAGTTGTTTGAAATGGAAAGGCACATCACTAACAATGCAACTGTCCTAAATAGTTTTACGACTCCCTTTTGAATGACACATGCCCTCTCTATGAATAGAACATCAACTCAATGGTCCCTATTAGTGTCTAGACATAATTGTCTCTGAATTGAATACATCATCTTCAACTGCAAGACCAAAATGGTTCCAACTAAAATAATGGAACTGTCTCTTATATCATACTTCTGAATATTTTGTAGAAATACGATAGATGGAGAAAGATTTATGAGGTTAACATTTTGCATATTCCTGCAATCAGCCCAACTGTCAACTCTATCCGCTGTGACATGAGCTCTATAAAATGTGCTTGTAAATAAACTTAGCCAAAACATCTGGGGAACGTATGCATTCTGAAAAGAAATTGTATTTAATGGAAGACTTAAGAACATACAAATAGGTCATCAGCTTCAAGAACATACAAGTATTTTAAAACATTATATATTTGAACTATAATAGCCATGTATCACACATGCAAAATATTATGTGTATAAAACAAATAGTATTTATTTATGTACTTATTCTGAACCCTCCTGCAGGAAGAAAAAGTGAAACACATGTACATTGACCTAATTTAACTTTCTTTGATTTTTATACAAATCTTGCATGAACATAACAAAAAAGTGTGTGTGTGTGTGTGTGTGTGTATACGTTTGTGTGCATGTAAAAAATACGTAAAGAATTTTCAAAAGTATTTTACAAAATAACTCAAAATAAGCCACAGAGTTCTTCATGGTGGTACATTTAACTTTGGGAATGTTGTACACGACTTCTTAATGTAACGTCTAAATGCGCTAACAGAGCAGTTTGCATATGTAACCTGAAGGCCACATGACAACACCACGTAGAGGTATGAATGGAATCCAGTGGTACTTTCCATGAAAGCCGTTGTACTTAGAGATTTACTAATTGGAACTCTGAAGTAAGTCAACAGCAGTATTCAATTTTAATAGCAAATGAAATGCTTCACTCTCACCCTTCAGTGGCACTGCATGGACTTTTACTATCCTGTATTTATCTCCAGAAAAAGAAGGGTCCATTGACACCTCAAAATTCGCATGAACTATATAAGGGTGATTACCCACAAAGAAATAAGCAGTACAGTGCTGTATTTGCTCTTCCTGACGAAAAACAAAGACAAGCTTCATAATACTAAGAACATCCTCCTTAGCTCTTAATGACAAAAAACAGGGAACATATTCAGTTGGAAAAAGACTCACCTGTTTCTCAGTACTCTAGTTACCTTAGGAAATGAAGTCACATGACTGCATCAGTTCTTAACACAAAACGACCAACAATAAACCTGAAGGTATGATAGCTTTGACATGATTTATCATTACAGCAGGTAGCAATCTAGAGTTCCACCAACCAAGGAATACCAGAACCTAGCTAAATCATGCACTTTAAAACATGCCCAGAAAAGTCTGGTTTCCTTCCTGACCATCAGTACAAGTTTTAATAAGTACATGTTACAATGCCTTCTTCCAGTACCTCATGGTCCTTTACTTTTACAGCCCATAAACGCTATATTAACTCACTATAAATTGCATCGCAGTTCTAAAAAAAAAAAAAAAAGAGAGAGAGAGAGAGAGAAAGCGTATCATAGTGTGCACATTAGTTTTGCTATTTTACTTATATATTGCTATTTTCAAAATACTATCTGTATCTGCTTACTGGGACAAACAGAAGAAACACCCCTTACACTGTAAAAAAAAGTAAAATGGCCCAGAAGCCACCTCCATCTCAGACGGAGTTTCACTGAGGAAGGCCAGCCACCATAAAGTTCTTCCTGCTTGCTACAGAAAACGCCTATAGACATCCATGACATGCTAGTCAGAAACATCTATGTTTAAAAAGGGACTGCAATCATTATACCAACCAAAGGTTTTAGGGCGTTATACAAATGCAATGTTTAAAGACAAACACCGAACTGATACTGAAAACTGAAGGAAATCAAAGAACTAAGTCTCTTAAGGATGTCCTTAGAAATCAGCAAACTATGAACTGAGTGACCAAAAAGGCATCACATGAAATCTCTGGATTCAGCCTTCAAAAAAAAAAAAACAACACCCAAACATGAGGTGTTTTAAAAGAGATTTTGTTAAGTTCAAAACTGCTAGAAATTTATGAGGTAGCTCCCTCTTCTGGATCACCAAACAATAACAATTCAACTTAAATGGCAAGATGCAGAATTTGGCTAGTAAATAACACCTTTCACTATTTTGATAGAACAAGGGGTAATGGCTTTAAACTGAGAGACAGTAGATTTAGATTAGATATAAGGAAGAAATTCTTCACTATGAGGGTGGTGAGGCACTGGAACAGGTTGCCCAGAGAAGTTGTGGATGCCCTATCCCTGGAAGTGTTCAAGGCCAGGTTGGATGGGGCTTTGAGCAACCTGGTCTAGTGGAAGGTGTCCCTGCCCATGGCAGGGGGGTTGGAACTAGATGATCTTTAAGATCCCTTCCAACCCAAACCATTCTATGATTCTATGATGTGGGGGAGAGACTTATAAAGATGTGAGCTACTGACCATTATTTTGAATAAGGAGTTTATATCCGAAAAGCATACTAGGAGAAAAAGGTAGCTGAAACCCCCAAATAGTTTGATACCATTTTGGAATTTTTTCATCAGACAGTACAAACGTGCAAAAGAAAAGATACTGATTTCTGCTTTAAATCTCTCTGCATTTTACTGAAAAATGCATTTTATTGCATTTCACAGAAAAGAACTGATAAATAAGAATATTAATAACAGGTCACTTTCCCACCTGTATGGCCTGCAATATGACTTCTGAATTCATATTTGGAGAAGTTAAGCTTCTGGGTTGTAATTCTTGAAACAAAAGAATTTTATCTTTTTAGAATTTCTTCCAGGTTTGACAGGTTCATACGGAAAAAAAATGCACAGTAGGAAAAAATTCTTTGCACATCAGCTATTCAGACATTCTCCAAGACAGGTTGGGCAATTTCTGCACACATGTATAAACTGGAATTGGAAAGATCAGAAAACGGGTACTCTCTACCTCTGTATAAAACTCAGCTCCATAAAGGAACCCTGGCTTTCTGACTTGACTTATAATGGAAGAGGAGGCTTTGTGAAGACCTGGTGATTTTTCTGTATCTCAGCTGGAACCACAAGTAATTCTATAGTCTTTAAACTGTCTGTCACTATTCAAGCTGAATGTTTGACTTAAATACAAAAATTAGTCTAAATGGCAAAGTTGTGGCCCCAATGAAATTACTGTTTATTTCATCAGTGTTATTATCGATAACAAAATCACAACATAAATTAAGTTATTGCATATTTAATGAGAAAGAGGGAGCATAAAAGATGTCGCTGTTAAATTCTGGTCTAGATAACTTGAAAGCATGATTTTTGACTTGCTAATACCCGCATAATCAGGTGTGCAACAGTGTGATTTCATCTTTCATGATATGTATACTGACTGCATCTTAAAGTATGCAGCCAACTGAAACACCCAAGGAAATTCTGATAAAACCAAAATTGCCAGGAGTTATTTGGATGGAACTGAAAGGATCATATAAAATGGTAAGCCTTGTAGACATGGAAATAGTGAGAGACAGAGGGAAAAGAGCTAAGATTTGCTGTGCAGGCACCTGCTGCAAATGGCAGACTTCCGATGACACAGAGGGGAGACCCCTTTGCCAAACTTTGCAACCGTCAATGGATGGAGACCCCCCACAATTCCCTTAGCAGAAAGAAGATTTACAGAGGACAATGGGAAAGTAAAACCAAAGCTGAGGAAACCAACAGAAACTAGAAAACCCGATTGAATATGTAAATAAAGATATTAAAAAGGGGTAGACTGGAAGGACAGAAAAAGGATCAATGGGAGATTAGAGAGTAAAAAGGCAATTGGCTGAAGACCACGTCCTAGAAACTGAGACCATGAAGGCTGCAACTTCTGACTTCAGAGAGCCAGAGAATTAGCTAAATAAGTACAGCATATTAGAGGGAGGAAGTGGAGTCCTTGAAAAGGGCAGGAAAACCTGAAAACCTGGTTAAAAAAAAGATTAGTCTGTTTTTCAAGCTTTATCTAAACAGCAACACCACTTTTCATGTTACTGAAAAGGAGCTAACATCTTCAGTGAGATATTTACAAAAGAAAATAATTAATGAAGTGTTAACAAAGTATTTGTTTTATGGTCAAATTACACTTACTGACTCTTAGGAGAAAACACACTCTAGCACCCATATTAAGTACCAATAGAAACTCTATGAAAGCAAGGATTTTATAAATCATTGCAATTAAATCATCTTAATGTACTTAATTAATTTATTCCGTAAAAATCAAACCAACTCCTAATCAAAACACAAAATTAGGAAACAACAAATGAGAAATGTAAATAAGCCACTCATCTTTTGCTTTTCATAACAAGTACATATACTTTCCAGTATTTTATTGTCATGCATGAAGTCTTTTTTTATAGTAATGTACAGAAATATTTGAATGAAAGATTCTTACAAAACCCATGCCATGTATAAACAAAGACTCCATAAACAATAGATAAAAATATCACAAAATGGACTATTATTGTAGATAAGAATCACTAGAAGTAAAGCTATCATATGAATAAATATAATTTCAGTGTACCGTAATCCTTCCTCTTTGTCTCTCATGCTGAACTTTTCATATTGAAACTTAACATCAGATTGTGCAGCAACAAATAGAAGTATAATCAAATATCCACATTTTCTTGTAGAGAGTCATTTACTGGGTCTGGTCTTACACAGCCACATACAATGTCATAATGGGAGCAAAGTATGATGATAACACTTTTCAGACAGGAGCCCTTTCCCTGCACTGCAGCAGCTCCCAGACATCAGTGATAACCAACCAAACACTAACATGAGTGACTGTAAAATAAAGAGGGATAAAATACAGGGAGTTGCTGAACGTATAAACAGGGATGTATGAAGTAGGACTGGAATAACAGTACCATCCACATACATGGCGTCAGAGGGTATATTAGGGTGCATGCGAGCCCTGTGACACACCTTGCAGTGCTGTATGCAAGCTAGTAGTGTCCTAAATGTACGCCTGGGTGAGACATGGGTATACCAGTCCCTTCCAAGCACCTTGGTTTCCTTTGAAGAAACCCAGAATTGTGGGGTGCAGAAGAGGCACAGTTCACTTCACTATATCTCCAAATTGGACAACTGGGAGCCCAGAACTGTAAAGTCCCTCCAAATAAGGGCCTCTTGGAAATACAACATCCATTCATAGTGATCATACTTCAAAAGAAAAGTTGACAAACTGTGAAGTGTTAAGAAAAAAGCTGCTACCATGCCTTTTTATAAGAGACCAACGAAAAATCAATTGTTTGGTTCAGCCGAAAAACAATCGAGATGCGAAAGCATCTATAGATGGAGACTTCCTATTTAATTAGACCTTCCTAGTGAAGGCATGACTCACAAGGACATTGCTTCAGTTGTAAGCTTGTGCAATCACATTGCTTTCCATGGAATTCGTGTAATAATGGAAAAGACAGTACTGAACTAAATCCAGACTTATTGTCTTTGATTGAAAACTACAGTAAACAAAAAGCTATTGGAGGTAAACCTGACAGTGATTAAATTCATATTCAGAGTTCCTTCAAATGGTACAAACGTACCTTTACAACAAAATAGTGTATTATTCATCTTCTCAATAAATCTCTCTTCAAATAACTCAGAAATAAAAGAGAATGTTAGAGCAGTGTAAGGTAAGCGACAGGAAAGTTCACATCACAATTCACAAGGCACTAACATTAACAGGGCTTTCAGCCACGCAAGAGCATAAAGTCACAAAATGGGTGAAAAGAAAATTTACACTGTAAACCAATTTCAAGTCTCTGATGAGCTAACTTTAAGAGTGAAAACTAGAAATATGATTTTTGACTCAATCTTTTCATTAACCATATAGTCATTACTGAATGTAATGCTATCCAGAATAACATAATGCCAGCTTAGAATTCACAGCATAAACTATTTCAAACATGCTTTAACTTATACAAAGTTTGCAAGAAGTTAATGTGATTTGGAACTTAAAGTAAAGGGTCTGGAATAAGCCATCCTGTTAACAGTCCACTAGATAGTCTGGACAAACGGTACAACATTTGACTTTTCAGAAGTTCCAAGTACTAACTGCTTAATAGCTGACATTCAGCTTCTATAAAAATCACATCCTTAACTTCTGTATTTCATTCTGCTAGCCTATAAATGGATACTCTAATACTGTTCTTCATACAGCTTTTGCGAGGCTGCACTTAATGTGAGCAAAGTGCTTTGAGATCTTTAGCATGAATAAAATATATTTTGCACTTAGACGTTAATTATAGAAGTAGCAATATTTGAAATACAGTTTTGTTTCAAGGCAGCAAAACTAAATCAAACATCATTATCTTGGCTTTGATTGTGATGTTTTACTTACTATGCTCTATTTTTCCTTACATTTGAAATATGCAATTTTGCTTTTCTGTTATGTAAATCAATGTTTTTCATCTAACACATCTATTTTTGGAAAAAGAATAATTTTCTTTCCTAGTCTAAGACAGAAATGTTGCAGAACACAATTCTGAAGTCTAACTGACAGAGTACCGCAAGGCCATTGCACGCATTCAATAGCAAAAGCAGTAAGAGGTTCCCAGAGGACTCATTGAACTTAGAATATTAATATGTAAATGTTTATCTATACAGATATATATCTAGATAGATAAATACACAATAATATTTAATAGAGATTAATTAGTCCTTCTGTCCATTGGTTAGGTGGTCCTAACCAATGCAGCTGCAATCACAACAGTTGTAGCCCTTCTGAAAAGTAAAAAGAACTCGCATAAGGATAGGGGAAAAAAAAAAAATCTGCATTGGAGGTCATAGGAACAATCCATTTTAAGCTAAGGATTCTGTTTGGCTCTGTGTAATTTCAGTTATTTTAGAGGCAAACTTCAGCAAAGGAAAAGGTTTGGACTTGATCCAAAACACTGGCATGCAAAAGAGGTCAAGCCACCTGCCATAGTGGTCCTTTCTTTTAAATGTTGTTATTCACTTCTGCAAAGTCTGATGATTATATTGCTGTATGTGTTCCTAGACATCAGTGGCATTTAATAGGCAACATGTATTCTGGAAAATGCATGTCATAGTTATATATATAACCTTATTAACATAAACAGGGTTTACTACCTGCAGATGACTTGGATTCTATAGCTTATGTGACCAAATTACACTGCTTCAGCCTGTTTCCTGTTCTCTTAATTTCAAATATTCCCATGCTGAGTAAAGAAGAGAAAACACATAAGATTTCCATTTAAGTCGTGGAGTAAAACTGGGCATCCATAAATTGCCAGTGTTAAAGAGAACTGAAGTCAGGGTTAGCAAACTAATTTAAAAAATTATGTCATATGACAAAATATGACCCAAAAAAAATCAAAGGAATAAAACACCTGTTGAGAAGAAAACATTACAGTCTCAAAGCAGTGCTGAAACACTGGTATTTACCCAGACAAATAAGGTTAAGAAGCATATTCTACGCATTCAAATCTTTAAATGAAAGTAAATGCCAACCTAAAGCTTGTTTTCAACATTCTATGATGCCTAAGAAATGCTGTCACTCACTCATTACACTCCCTCACACGGATGTAATTTCCACCCCCATCTATCGTCATCACATCTGGTTTGGTATGCAGTTTCACAAAAGGAAAAAAAAATTAATCTAGGCACAAAATCACAACATATTTTGAGAAATGCTTTAGTATGCAAGTGGGTGTAACTACACACACTATTAAATATACCTTGAAATATAAACCACCACGGAATAATTGGGGGGGGGAGGAATAAACTTACTCCAAAGCCTTGATCAGGCTGTAGCTCGTTATTAATACACTGAGGTTTAAACCACTTCTCCAAACAGCAAAACACAAAACTTCACATCCCACAGAATCACAGATAATAAAGCTAAAAGAGACCCAGAACAGGTAGTTCTGCCCTAAGGCAGATCTGTAGCTTTATCACTTCAACACGTTTGTGAAACAAACCTTAAATATCTTAAGTGAGTGAGATTTCATTGTCTACCTACCCCATGTATTTTAGTTCAATAGCTTCACTGTTGAAAAGCTTTCCCTAATGTCTAACCTGCAGCCAATGTATTACAGTGTGTCACTTTCCTCAGCATTGGAAAGTTTTTCAGTCCAGCTGAACTTGTGATGCATTTTAAGCCCTTACAAAAAGTAAACGCACACCCCTCAGAAATGCGTAACAACAACAGACCGAAACATCGAGATGAGGTCCTAGCTCCACTTAACTTCCTGAAAACAGACACTGAAATATGCTCACGGACACTGCACACTATGCACGTGGCATACTGGAAAATACAGGTTGACATCTAAGTTTAAATACTTTGCATGTTCAAAATCATACCTGGTTCAGAGACAGAGGGGAGACTTTCTTGCCCTGGCACCTAAAGGCTGTTCCTTTTCTGATCACAGAGTATTAAAAAATAAAACTTTCCAGGTTACCTCTCTCTTCAAAGCTAAGGGGGGGAAAAAAAGGCCAGAAAACTTTCCAGCAGGTACCACACAGCCTCCCTCACACCAGTAGCCACCGATGCCAAGGCCAAGAGGACTGATGCCACCTGGGCCGCTAGCTGCAAAACCCGACTTC
>NW_009235999.1:1191-1787 GCF_000690835.1 Fulmarus glacialis | reverse complement strand
ATGATTCTATGATTCTATGATTTCTCTTTCTCCTAATGAGAAGCTCCCAGTTGTGCTGTATGGTGTGATGTGAAAATACATAGGGGGCTGAAATGGGAGGGCTTCAAGTCTGAGCAGACAGGTTGGGCTTGCTGGCTGAGGACAAGGTTGCCTCTTCATGTCTCAATGGCACTCAGGAGGATGGCTGCCTCTTCGGCCTTCAAAAAGCAGCGTAGCTGAGTCTTGGCTACAGCTGCACAAGCGCGTGGCACAGGGCCAAGGCGTGGGATGCTGGTGCAGGGAATCCTGCAGACGCGCACAATGGGTGTCCTTTGGAGAGCTGGGGCCTCTTACCTCCAGGGCAGCCTTTTTAGATTGCTAGGTGACCGCAGAGACCTTGAGCTATTAGCTTCTTTGCTGGTAGTGGGAACTGCACTGAAAGACTCCAGCCAGGACCAAAACCCCGCAGGTTCAGCCGTGTCCGCACTTTAAAGACCTTCTTCTTTCCACATCCGCCTCCCCACATTGCTCTCTCCCCTCACAGGCCAGCCCAAGGTCTCCCCCACCATCCACCTCTTCCCGCCATCCTCCAACAAGCTCTCAACGCAGAGCAAAGC
>NW_009235999.1:0-974 GCF_000690835.1 Fulmarus glacialis | reverse complement strand
CACTGGGGACAAGACAACCCTGGCCCTGGAACACCACATCCCCTAGCACAGTGCACAGTGCTTCACCACCTGCCCCATCCCTGTCCCCTCCTTCTGTGCAAGTCTCCGCCATCTCTGTGGGCCCTTCCTTCTCCCCGTGCCTGAATCCCTCCCATCTCCCCTGCCCCATCCCCTCATCCTGGGCATCATCCAAATAAACCCTGAGCTAGCACTGGCCCTGCATCCACATCTCCCAGTCCTTCCTCCTTGGTCAAAATCTGCAACAAAACATGGCCCTGTTCGGCTGAGAGCTTAACTGCTTGCTCCCACGTCTTGAGCTTGCTGGGTTGTTGCATTTTCCCCTGCAATGGTCTGCGACTAGTCCTCAGGTGTCCCCAGCTGGCTGCTGCCTTCCCTCCCCGGGCTCCTGCCCCAAAATTTTGTTGCACCTGCTGAGCGGAGCAGGAGCCATCTCAGGCGCTGGGGCTGCACCAGGCCTGAGTTTGGTCCGTGGGCACTGGCTTGATCTCCCGCAGCACAGGAGCTAAATTAAGTTGGAGAAAGCAGCCAGTCAGGGCTCCTCTGCTGCAGGGCTCAGTGTTGGCCCATGGCCCTAGACCTCCGCTCTGCCTGCGGACCAGGCCCCCCAACCCACGCAGGGCATTAAGCACTGAGACCTGCACTGAGCTCTGTTAGGGCAGAAATCCCATGAATTCGGCCTCCCTTCACCAGCCACGGATACAGTGATGGCACCTTCAGCAAGCATCCTGGGCATGATCCTCCATCATGGCTGGCAGGCTTCGTTGGCTCAGGAGGGCTCTGAACTCCCCCGCACCAGAGCCAACCCTGCACCAGGGCCTTTGCCAGCGCTGACATGCCAGGTGTGACGGAGGGAAGTGCTTATTCACCCTCGGTGGGATGGTCCAGTGCCCCACGCCCAGCCCCGAGCGCAGGGCTAAGCTCTGGCACAGCGGTGGGCGCAGCGCGACGGCAGC
>NW_009235998.1:0-10525 GCF_000690835.1 Fulmarus glacialis | reverse complement strand
GGCGGTGGGACCCCGCAGCAGGGTCTGAGGGGAGGAGGTGTGGGGAGGAGAGGGAAACGGAGGGCAGAGTAAAGGAGAGCAAGGAAGAGCAGAAACTCGGGGTCTGATGTGGAAATAGGGCACGACAATGCCTTCTGCACCAGCCCGGCAGAAGCGGGAGTGTTGCCTCGCCACAGGGCCAGGATTTGGCTGAGCGTGTCACCAGTGTGCCAACGAGCTCCTTCGCAGGCTCTTTCCAAGAAGTGGAGGCGAGGGGAATCTACAGCATCGCAGTCAGTGTAAATGGAAGGCATCGCTTTCTTTACAAGAACTAATCGACTTTTTTTTTTCCAGGTAATCCGCTGTGTTTACAGCCTGTGGCGGCTGGTGGATTGGGCTGGTGGCATCCCCAATGACTGCTGAAAGCAGCAGAGCCTCAGCAATGGCAAATGGGAAGAAATTATGAAGCTTTGCCAAGAGACAGCGGAGCTTAGCAATCTCTCTCGACCCTGAACTCCACCTTACTGAAGGTTTCCCTTTCTCATTACCTTTTTTCTCACATCTGTGAGCTTGACTGTGCCAAAGCCTGGTCATTCCTCATATCCCACTCCCTTTCCTCCTCTCTCGAGCTGCAACCAGTTTCACCTCTGTCCAGGCCATTCCAAGCCACCTGGACCTCTGGCTACAGTTCAGTGACCAGGGATTAGTGTCACTTATCTTGATTTTCTCTTTCACTCAGAGGATCTCCCGGCCCTGACAAGAAGACAGATAACAAATTTCGGAAGCTAAGGCTGAGTTCACCCACCTTACTGCAGCTCTTCCCCACTGAAGCCCTTTCCTCCCATACTTTTACCCAGACAAAATCCTGCTTCCCAGCTCTCAAGTAGCAGAATCCCCAGGCAGTCAGACATAGCAGTGAGAAGCAAGGACAAAATCTGATTTGCAAGAGGGTATACAGCTACGTAACTCGTGAATCTTTCCTCTTCTTTTCCTCTTTCCTCGTCTTTCCAGTCACAACTTCCTTCCAGCACCTACAGCAAATGACGCAGGGTGTGGCCTCCAGGGAACACTCATTCCCTATGCAACTCTGACTTCTTCCCTAATTGATCCTGGACACCTAAAAAGGAAGGGTTTAATCCTAAAAAAAAGCTAATGTGTTACCATGTAAGTAAAATGTGTGTGCACACTGAGGCCAAATTAAGGTCATATTGGCATCTCAGATTAGGTGTTTCTGAACATTTCAGTGCTTGACTTTGCAACCTGAATGCTCTGTAAATATATATAAATTCTGGAACGGGGTGGGGCGGCATGATTTTAAAGCAAATGGCTTCCCCTCCCCCACATGAATTCCTGCATGCAGTGTTGTTTCAGAGGACCCATTGGCAGATCTGGACTCTTAATATACAGACTTTGACCTCGCAAGCCGAGAAGGAAACTTTCCAAGGGAGGATGAAACATTTCCTTTACTGTGATTGTTGCTACTCTTCTCTGGCAACAGAAGAGACCCAGGAATACAAAGAGGGGGATGTATGGTGGTGGTTACAGACACATTTCCCTGTTCATTTTCCACTCCTCTAAGTAATGTGTTCCCCATGCCTGGGATTCACTCTCTTACTGTTATATCCCACCTGCTGGTCCCAGTATCCCCCTGCACCATTATTGCCCATCAGCTTCCTAAGATTTCTGTATCTCCACGCACCTCTGTTCCTCTCCATTCCAGTCAGACTAATTCATCTTCCATGATATCAGAGGAGGATGCATTAAAAAAAAAAAACAGGAAAACAATCTCTGTGAACTTAGCAGAATTGCCAGGGACCAGAGCAGCCCCTGGCTTCCAAAAAAAGCAATTGCAAAGCCCCAAACTGAGCATGCTAAATACAGTGTGGTTTAAGCAGCCATCTCTTAGGAACCATCTGCTAAGCATGTGCAAATAGTGACTTTTGAGATTATTATGATTTAGTGAATTTGGGAAGAATTTTACGGGAACAGCAAAAGGAGGCTCTAAGTACTACTGTGACATAAATATTACAGAATAATTAAATACTGTTTTTAGTCTTAGGAATAACATTCATCTCACATGAACTGAAATGTAAGCTTGCAGCAGCCTTGAGGAAAAAAAATACTCTTAATGATTTCCTCAAATGTACAGTAAATTTCACTGAAATATAAAATAGTCTTTCCTCGTATGATATTCCCATGCAGTCAAAATAAAGTGTGTGCTTTCAGGTGCAAAGCCAAACTCAATTAGTATTATACACAAACCAGAATATACCCTGAATTCTGATCAGAGGCAAGCTGATGATTCATACTGCCATGGTCTGCACGTTTCTGTTTGCTAGGAAAGCCAGTGTATGGCTTGATAAGGGGTTTTGATCCAAAAATGGGCACATATGCGATTTTAAACATTTGCCTTAGAAAATTAGGTTTTGACACTCTGCTTTAATTGTGTGTCATTTAATGCTGATGGGCACTTACCCGGGTAGAACACCAGCTCCTCCATTAAAATGTAAAATAACATGTTACATTTACAGTAATAATATAATTCTATATTCATGAGCAGAAAGCGCTGTTTGGAACGCAGCTTTCATAGAAAGCAAATCCAAAAACCCTATAAAGATCAAATGTATGTCGTACAGTCGGATAATTCCCTGCTTCTGTTTTTATCTCAGGAACATCAGGAACAATCAGAAAATCAAGCCACTCCTATGAAAAGCATGTAAGAGAAAAATAAATCTGATGTTTTCTTACTTTGAATACACACCTGCTTAAATATCTAATGCTTCTGCACTGAAAATGTACACCTTAAGAATAAGTGCTCTCTATATCAAATGCTACATGCATTTCACCTGCTCATAAAATGTACACCTGTGACTTACTGCAGTGGGTTTCTTCCAGCACTGTACATTCCGTGCTTTGTCATGGGAGATTTTTAGTGCTTAAAAATAAAACCAGGCAGACTGTTGTCTTACCCTAAACACAGTCCTCAAAGAAATCTTCAGCTACCGTTCTGCGTATTCTTTGCATGGCAACATGGGGTAAGCAAGTAACGGGACATTTTTAAAGGCTATTCAAATATGGCTGGGGGACGTGTTTAGTGATCACATATAACATAAGGGATGTATAAATGGCCAATCCCCTGCTTTAAAATAATGTGGCTGTTCTGCTTTGTTTGTGTGTTTTGCTGGTTAAAGATCCTAATCGGTCCTCTTCTACTATTTTCTCCTGATTGTAGCCAGCCCCTGACTTCATTCATGGGTACTTACAGCAATGCAGAGGAAAGACATGTTTGTGACAGACAGAAAGGACAACAGCAGCTCAAGGTAGAGCAGAGAAACAGCACAGAGGTACATCCAAACTCCTGTCAAGCACGTACGTGGTGCCATTGCCTGGTGTATGTCAAGAAAGCACTGGGGCAGGGCTGTGACAATGGCCATATGGGATCCATATTTTTGTGGGAAGCTGAAAATGGGCTGGTTAAAGAGCAATTAAAACTCGCTTCCCCTTTACTTTTCATTGTATTATTTGGCTCATTTTGACATTTAATAACAATTGATAAAGCATAACAAAGCATAACGTTAAAAATGATCTTACAAATAAGGGTTCTCTGGTCTGAATACTCTACAACTCCACATTGGTATATCATACTGTATTTCCGAAGTGCTGTTAAATTGCTGACTATGCTCATTCCACTCCCTGTGAGAAGCAGACAACCTTTCTCATCCCAGCTTTAAAGATGGGAAAACTGAGGCAAGGGGAGATTAACAGTGAATTGACTGTGACCATACAGCAGTGGTAGCACCTGATTCCTGCAGCTTTCGGTCCTTGGTCCATCATCTATGCTGCATCCTGTAAATGATGAAAAACCTCTGTGATACTGTCTAAAGTCTAGTCAATCTGATACCAGTTCATACACACATTCTGAAAGACTGGAGAAAAATGAAGATTTTTTTTTAAATGTCCTTTACTGAAGGTCTCTTACTTTATAGCCAACTACACTGTGAATATGACTCAATATGCAATCTAGATGCAGGTGGAAGAACGTGACAGAGCAGTATGAAGACAATTCTGAGTCAGAGTGTGCTGTCCCAAAGCTGTACATCTGTAATTTATATTTAGATAATTGTCTTTACTAACAGCTTTAGAGACACAAAGCCTAGTCAAAGGCTATAAAGGGGACATAAGTCAGAATGTGAAGCAGTAGGGCGGGGGAGAAATAGGCTGATCAGCCCTGTCTACACAGTTTGGCTGCTGTGCCAGGGGCTACCACCAAGCCCATGTTTTCTGTTCTTGTAGGTGAGCTAGGGAGGAGCTGTCCTCTGTGCTCAGTAATCAGTGTCTCCGCATCTGCAAATCACAGGCTATTGTTCTTATACTTCATCAGATGTGGGCGTGTAACACCTAACCTATCCTTTGGCTATATCCTAGAGCCACAGGAAATAGTGCTGGCTGACAGAGACCTCAAGGACACCTACTCCATTTTTCTACCGCAAGGTGGGATTAGCAATACTTACATCACACCTTACACATTTATCCAGCTTGCTTTTAACATCCTCCGATACTGGAAAGCCTACACCCTTCCCAGGTGACCCTAGTGCTCCACATTAATATTAGAAAGATGTTACTGTTAGAAACTTTTGCTAGTTTCTTTCATTTAAGCCTGTGTATGTAAATATATTTATATAAGCATTTACATATGTGCCATGTATATAAGCATTTATATATGTGCCATGGTGTACACGTGTGTGTACATTCACATGTATATATGTATATATGTGTGCATATGTATGCATTTATTCCTAAATTTGAAATCAGATGCTAACCTATTTCAATAGCTTCATGTGTTTTCTTCTGCTTTCACTTGCAACTTACTTGTTTTGCCCAGTTTTGCATGAAGACACATAAACAGAAAAAAAACATTCACACTATTCTAGGAGTTACACTCTGCCAAAATCCCAGTCCCTCCAGACATATTTACTAAACTCCCAGTTAATGTTTTATTTTATACTAAAGCTTGTTTGTCTCTTAAAGCAGTGCTTTACTCTTAAAGCAAAGAAGCCATACATTTTATACATTTAACTGTGATAGTTAAATTATAAATTCCTATTTTTCTGAAATAATTTATCCACAAATGATACCTCATTTTAGTTTTGCTCCCTTGAATCCTGAATAATATAATTGTTTTTCTAGTATCATCAGGGTTATTCTAATCTGAACTTTGTATTGTGTACACAGGATAGCACATCCACACTATGCTTCTTCATTGGCTCACAGACTTTTTTCCCAAAGAATATATTGTTTAAGTCTGTCCTTTACTTTTTTGGACAAATTCATGATCTTGACAAAATCCGTGCATTTCTTATTTTTTTAGGAAGCTGCATCATCCAGTTATCTGATAAAACTGCGTTCAATTAACAACCAGACTGGGACACCAGGCAGATTTATTGTGCTGTCTTGTCTGCTTGTTTTGTTTCTTAAAATGTAGTATGAAAGCTGTAAATTGACTCGTCTGCTTATATTAGCTGTAACATTTCAGTACATCAGGACCATTTAGGCTGCATTTCAAAATAAGAACTTAATCCATCTTTCTGCAAGGAAGGACTTTTTTCACGCATTTATTGTTTATGGCGAAGGAAAGACCCTTCCCTAAGGCTGACAGAAGTATCAGCAGGCCCTGTTTTAAAATAAACAAGTGAGAGGCCATGATTAATAATGTGGTCAATCACAGATATCAGATGGCCTAGCCAAAAATATAGCCACAGAGTGATGGTTCAAAGGCTTGAGCTTAAGAAGTAAATCTAGATCTAACATAAGATGGAAGAACCCTAATAAAAGCAGAGCTGTGGTTTTGTGCAGCCTATGCCAATATGCGAGGGAACAGAAGCATCCTTTCCCTCCACTGAGTTTTCATACAAGCAGAGAAAAAAAGCACAGGCTCCCTGTTACATTCCAGTTTGTTTTTTTCAATCTGTTCATGTTAATGGTACAATCGGGGATCTCCAATTTTTGTGTCATCACTGCCAGCAGCAGGCTAATGGAGCATCTCAGAGACACACCACAGAACTGCAGCTCCAGCCACACAAGGCACTTCCCTCTTTTTATTACACTCTATAAAAGATAAGTCACACATGCTTTCTCTTAGCAGTCCTCATGAATCAGCAAAGAGCTGCCGAAGAGTGACCAGCAGGGCACTCAGGAAAGAATCAGGTGCCAGCTGTCAAAGTATTTCTTGGTGATTTACATTCTTTTTATATATCTCTCTATCCAGTAGGAGGAACAGGCCAGCAAGGAGCATTTATGTATTTGCATTTTACAGGACAGGCTGCAAAAAGGAGATGTTGTCATGCAGGAGCAGGAGGGAGGATTTCTTGCCTTTTAGCTGATGCAAAAAGATATTCCAGTGCCTGTGACTTCCCCCAAGATCTGCATTAGCAAGTCCAATTAGGGTACGTATGTCCTGTCACGGGTGGCAGAATGTCAGGGCACTGGGAATGCAACGCCAAAGTGGTGCACAGCCATAGCTTTTCTTCATCTTTACCTCTCTCTCCCATTCCATTTGGTGAACACTAGGGCCTTACACATGCTGAAGGAAAAATTTCAACACAATTGATTTTGTCAGTAGCCTGTTTCAGGAGGTAAGAAATCAGCCATCTTGAATTCCGGCAATGAAATCTGTGGATTGCAAAACATGTGGCCATCCCTTGGCAGGGTATTGCTTCACGGTTTGTACGTGGGGTTAAGAAGGCAGCTGTTGTTCAGATAGCCCCATCTTCATGCCCCAAAGGACTTGTTCTGAGAGAGATCACACATGCTAAAAATTCTGCTTTGATCCTCTATTTCATTTCTGCTTTCTCTGGTTGCAGAGTTAAAAAAATCACCTTAGTTTTAGGGTTCTCAAACTCTGATCATGCTGTTCGTGCCCATGATGCCCCACTCTTTGGTGCCAGCCAAGAGAAGGTGGGACTGAGGAGACAAAAAGAGAAAAGTGAACAGTTTCATGGATTAAATATAAACTATTAACTGCACTGAGACCAGCTTACAATTTCCCATGGTTGCTTCCAGAAAGCCCTTTTCTGTATAAGCAAATTGCCATTCTTGTGGGAGTAGTGCTGCATGTATTGGTGAAAAGAGTGATACTTTTGGGTAATCTTCCTACTGTGATGGGACCTAGGCTTCTGCTTCGCTTTTCTGTTAACTGCAAACAGACAAAAGATACAAGTTGTGAGGTTCCCTCACCAATCAGCAATGGGAGATTAACTTTATCGTTAACCTTGTCTGTGCCCTCACCAATTTAATTGGCATTGGCCCAGGTCCCAGACCTAAGGCCAAGAAATTCAGAGCAGAGCTCAGTCGGGTGATGCAATGAGAGCTACTGCTCTCCCCAGCCATCCTGGGCTGGCTGCATGTCATTTTGATCCCTTGGCACAAAGCACAATGTCTTTGCACGTCACCAGCCAGACTTTCAGCAGGTATAAATGAGCATAACACAGAGAAATTCAGTGAAAAAGGTTTTGCATCCCTTAAGAATCTAGCCATAATTATTAAACTCTCCTTGAAAATTTTCTTTTTAGTTCCCTTTAAAAAAAAAAGGTCTTTGTTACCCATCTCCTCACTGTGGGTAACCTCATTCTCTCCAAGCTCCAGCTGGAACCTGCATCACACATTGCTCAGTGCTCTGTTGCAAAAATCATTCCCCATTCGCAGCACTAAATCCCCTGCACACACTCCTAAAATATCTTCTCTGGTTCCTCATGCCTACTAAACAACACAAAATCCTGATTCTCTGCATACCTCCCACAGCCATCCCAGCTGCTCCTGCCACCTTTCCTTTCCCCTAGGCCCTTTTCACTCATCTGAAGTTACTCATCAGGAATCCCCTCCTCCAACACTTCTCTCAGCTTTTTCTTTCATTGGACCCCTTTTGGGGAGGTAGGAGGAAGAGGTTATTTTAAATAAAACCTTGTCTCACATTAGTTTTAAAACTTGCCGTCGTAACAAGATTTGAGTAGATGCATAGAGAGATGCTCACTTCTCGATGTTCAAAGCATCCTGCTTGTGCTTGCAAAGAGCTAAAGCGCTGTGGCCTGGGCTGTGGGGTGCTTGACCCATCCAGGCCTTGCAGACCCCAGGACCGACAGCATGGCCTCATGCTAAGCCACTGGGCCTGTTTGGCCTTGAGAGCTCCTGAGCATGGGTCTAGGCAGTCTCTTTGCACAGGTCTGAGAGTCAACAAATATTTCACAGCAGACAGGCCTGCTCTTGAGAGAGACTTGAACCCTGTGCAGATGCCATCTTTATGAGTCACTCTTCCCCATGTCCCTTTTACACTCTGTCCCCACAAGAAGCTGCCCTGAGGCATTTGCTGTGAAAGGACGTAATCATATTGTCGTCCCCTCATTATCCCTCTTCCCAGCATCTGCACCTCATCGTATGGTCATCTCTTCCCATCGTTCTCTTCTTAATTTAGTTTGGAAAGTCTCTAGAGCAATGAGACATCATTATCTATTTTGTAAAGTGCCATTCAGAGCTGTACACGTGATAGAAATCCCACCCTTCCATTTCCTCCAAAAGATAGGCAGAGCTGGTTAATGCTGAGCAGGTTAATGTCCCCTACCACAGAGGCGAGAGCTCAGCCATGCTTTGCTCCTCATAGAGTACTGTGGGAGGCCTCCAGCTGCTCCACTCCTGACAACCATATTACCACAGAAAATAGTTTGATGGCAATTTTTGGAGTGCCAGAGCAGTGACGGTCAGTAACAAGGTGACTGCACTAACTGCAGAGTCAGGAGTACGCAGAAGGTTTCCCCTCTGGTTTGGTAACATCTACAGGACGTCACAGCGTTGTAACATTCTTACTCAGTGCGGTTACAGCACACACAGCTGAGCTGTGTTTCCAGCAGCGCATGTCAAGCTGCCTCATATCCCACGCCTATATGTCCCTCCCCTATGGACAACCCCACAGTCAAAGGCAGGGCAATTCCCTGGGCCAAGGGGAGGCAGAGTTTTGTGGGGTGAAAACCCATGACTACCTTTGCAAAGATATCACTTCCACCGCAGTTAACAGTGCAGTCTGATGCTAGTTACAATAGGTAATAAAACAGACACTGGTCTGGGCAGACAGAGCAACATCCAGCAGAACTGCCGATACACCGGTTTTCCTCTCTGCCCCCACAAAATGGATATATTCTTCCTGGGGTCACCTATAGCTTACCCAATGTTAATGTGCTGAGAACTGGGCTGGATGTCAGGTTCTCAAACTAGTTTTCCTGAGGTACCCTGGAGAACTGCAAAGCAGCCACTGGATGGTTACTGAAATAATTAATAATCCCCTTCATTTTTAATAATGATAAAGTGTGTTTAATGGAGACCAAAAACCGAAAAAAATCAGCACAGATGATACTGTCAGCAGCAATGACAAAAGCTCTTTACTTGTTGCTAGTGACATAAAGCACTAGGCACATCCTGATGTTTCCCCCTGAGATACAACAATGTGGCTAAGCCTATGCTGTGACCTGTGTACAGCTGGAAATGGGCAGCGAGGGGGGAGCGCTGGACTGGGAGACAAGAGACCTGGGCTCTGAGGCCTGACCTGATACCAAACTTCACCCAAACTTGCGCCCAATCCTCTCCCACGTCTGCCCTTCTGCTTCTGTTTCCGTCTTTGAGGTTTTCTTCAAATTATATTCAAATTAAATTTGTTTCTTAAACTGACATAGGACTGATACAAGCAGCGGGGACCCACCTCCGTGGGAGTGGAACCGAGCAGGGGCACGATCGTATTAAAAACTCCAGTGTCCCTGGATCGGGCACTCAAGGTGCAGCCGCGCCGGCCCTGCAGGCAGAGTGCTGCCTGGAGCGTTTCCTGGGCTTGGGCACAAACCCCAGAAGAACCAGGGGACATGGGGACCTTACTGGCCATACCTCAGCACCGCTCAATCAAGCCATTCACTCGCTCGCCACAGGAGAAGCGGTGAAACATGGGAAGAGTTTAGCATTCAAGCTGTGTGACCTAGCCGTGAGCGAGGAGACGGGGATGATGTCAAGGAGGTTTTATGCATGAAGCGTCCATGACAAAACATTAGCTTAGGTCAGACACTACTGAAATGTAAAAGGAAGGATGACTGTCAGTCCATCAATAACCAAAACAGGGAGCTGCTGCTGTTTCATGCAGCAACAGGTGTAACAGCTGTCAAATGGAAACTTCCTTTTCGCCGATTTGGAAAGCCACCGGCCTGGGTAGCAACGGGGCTCCTCATACCCACGCCTTTGTTTTGGGAAGTAACAGCTAGGGCCAGCGGGCAGCGGTAGGAATCCGTGTGCCCGAATGTGCCGATAGCCAGGGTTGCCACGGCCAACACGAGCATTTCTGCTCGTTTCTGTTATTTAATTGCAATTTATGTTTAAAACCAGGCTCTTCCTCCGGACCGCACCCCGCGGGGACGGGGTGTACCTACGCACAGGTGAGCAGCGGGCTCAGCCACACGCCGCCGGGGTTGCCGGTTTGCGGTTAGGGGAGCGGCACCGCGCTCCCACGGCACGGCACGGCACG
>NW_009235997.1:0-7827 GCF_000690835.1 Fulmarus glacialis | reverse complement strand
CGTGCTGGCTGGGCCTGAAATGGGGGTATCTACCAAATACTCCTGAGGAACAGACATCCTTATTGGATCTGTTCCATTTTGCTAGAATAATGACATTCATTGGACTAAAAAGAGGTGAAAATACACTCCAAGCTAAGGATCTGGCATTCTGGTGGATGTGGAAAAAGAGAGAATTCTAGGTTCTCATTCCTGGAAACTCATCTCATCTCAGTTATTACTTTTCCATAGGCAACAAGGCCAACTTCAAACTCCAAGAAGTTTGCCAACTAAATTCTGCTAATCTAGCTTTTCACAGATTTATATGCAACAAAACTACTTTCTACTATGGTAAAGTTGCCAGGTTAATATTACTTTCTCCCTTTTAATGTTTTTCCACACTGGCTGACACCATGTGCTGTTGTGGAAAGACATGTTAAGGAAGGCTGAAGTTTTGAGTCACTGCCTCCGAGTTACACAGAACCAGTAACAAATCACCTCTGTCTCGTCTTACTCTCCGAAGGATCCAACTGAGCAGCTACCAGCTTTTCTGTATGCATGTTCCAAACTGAAATAAACAGGCTCTTTTGCAAACAACCTAAATTCAGATCTCCCCATTAAAAGCAAAGGTATTCCACCAGCCTTAAACATTTGGCTCTCATTCACTTATACATACAAAATTCTAAATGGGCAAAACAGTCTCTAAATTCATGATGTAATTATTTTGGTTTGTCAGCAAGTAGGCCCTTACATTATGTTATTGTGCTATCACTTCATAAATCCAGTCACATAATGAAGAAAAGCCACACTTTACTTAATTTTGAGGGTTTCTCTTACGGTTAAAGACACCTACTTTTTTTTTTTTTTTTTTAAACTTATCTCTTCAACTTAGTGTTTCTTAGGCAGGGTTAGCTAGAGGGCAACTCAGATAAAAGTTTGAGGCTTTCTGACATGTAGAAAATGGGAATATTTTTCTGACAAATATATAAATGGAAAACACATTTTTGTGTTTGTGAAAATTTACCTTCCATAACTGTTACATTTACTTATTATAGTTCGAGTAGTTAGGGAAGGTTTAAAACCACCAAGCTTAAAATTTTGAAGTGTACATTCCAAGATGTTTGTCCTTCAAAAAAATATTGATATAATTATGGAATTTGGAGCTGTTTATACTTTCACTCAGCAATACTCTTAGAAGACAAAAAAAACCCCATCACATTGATTCTTTCTAAACCAAGTATTATCCACCTACTAGCTATCGCATTACGTCAGTGGTATCAGAAATCAACAGATAATATACAGCTCAAATTGATTTTACTTGCTAATTAAAAATAAAGTGCCTGCCACTCACACTCTAGGGTTCTTTGTTCTTCAACTTTGTTAAAGGGCTGTAATGCCCTGGGATCTTTTATTGAAGGGCAAAATAACTTGAGTAATGCAACACAAAATAAAATACTGCCTGAAAGGTCAACTACACTGAGAGTAAGAGGAAAGAGAATTTAAGCAAGCACAGTATTTTTTTATTTCACTTGGATTCCCAAAGGTAGAGAGAATGTCTCTAATAAATCTTGTGCCAAGCAAGAGTAACACAAAATCGGGCAATACAGAAAAAGTAATTTCTGTTATCTTGTCTGTGTTAAGCTAGAAAGGACAGTTCTAATTGCTGTATCCCACCAGTTCCACATACTTGCAGAAGAGGGAATTTTCATTTTTTTCCAACCTCACACACAAGAAAGAAGACAAAATACTGAACTATTTGGGGAAAGTTTGCCTTGGATGTACCAAATAAGGCACACGGTTTTCCATTGCAAGAGACTTGCTGCTTAACTGCTCTGAACCACTTCATTTACTGTGAGTGAAATTCATATATGCTGCGAAGCCAAGGGCTATTGATAACAGGTGGTATCTCAGTATGACGAGGTACTACAGCTTTAAGCATGTGATACTAAACCAATTGTGCATTGATATTCTTGCAGAACAGTTCACAAGAGGAAAGTTAGGAGCACAACATTTGTGTGGTCATGCTTAGGGCCATCTGTAAAAAATTGCATACCTTTCCCCATCAAATCCTAAGAGCAAAGCTGAACTTTTCTAAACCAGCCTGGGAGGACTACATCTACCTGTATAAAATCAAACAGGCCTGTTCCTTGGTCCTGAAGACAGGTGCCATAGCCCCTCTTGCAGCCATTTGGACAGATTCTATTCACTCCTTCGGAACAGGGACTGTTCCCAAAAGGCACATGCTACACCACTAGAGGTGTTTTCATGGAGAAGTGACAGTTGATGCTACCCAACATTGCATCAAGAGTCGCAACAGAGTGGACAATTATGGGACAACATCGCAAGCCTGCATCTATTTAGTTTGCTCATATAAAGTAGTCTAGCTGTCTGTAATTCTCAACAGAGCAGTGAGTGAGAAGAGCCATGCTAAGTTAAGCCATGGGAAAGGTAAAGAAATGGATCCCAGACTAACACTACACTGCCCTTCCACAATGCTGTGAAGCCCTCCAGAAAGTTTCACTGTTTCACTCCTAACTAGGAGACTTGCAAACTGTGTATGCATATTCATCTGCTTATCTCCCTCAGGTCCGTATTTCCACTGTTGTGAAGACCATTCAAGTATTCAAAATTAATTTCATAAACACATGCAAGCTTAAAAACGTACTAGTGTTCTGCGTTTTTGTACCCAACTGTTCTTCACATTAGTCCAAGTTCAATGTTGCAGATCATCTTTCCTGTCTTAAATGACATTTATTTTAGACAGAAGCTCAGGTCTCCACACAAAGGTTTAACTGCTTCCAGATACAACTTTTACTAAATATGTATGGACAGTCTTCCGTTGTGTTAATTTCCCCCCACAAATTTCCTTAATCAAACAAAAACTGGTTGCTCTGAGCAAAACTGAAGTCTTCTTCATTTTTACCAAAGTCAATTTTTCATTTTCAGTTATTTATTAAAAAAAAGTAAAGCATTAAAACAAGTAATCTAAAAAAATAGGAACAAAATCGCATAGAACATTCTAAAGTTTCTTCCCTTTCTGTTCTACAAATAAGCAAAATATACTATCAAAATTACATCCTGTTTTAAGAAAAGATATTTATCTAGCGGAATTAAAATAATGAAATGTAAATTGAAACAAATGCAGAGATCGTTTTGAATTAGACAAATGAAATACAAGATTTTACTGAACTGCTAATTTTTATGAGAAAAAAGAAAAGAAAAAATCTTATTAAAGATTAATTCAAATTAACTCCATTTAAAATATAGTGAACAATTTTATTTATGAAATGCTACTAGCACACAATACACATAGGAACTATGAAACTTGATTTATAAAGAAGTTCAATGCTTCATAGAAGCATGGATTCCTGTGGTATTCTGAATACAATCCCTCATTTACTGGAATTCACAACACAGCACCAATTGGCTTAAGCTGCAGAAAACTGGATACTTAATAAATACACAGTTAAGACATAGTTAAAAATACAAAGGGAAATGGAAACCAACTGGAACATTGTGCCTCACCAATACCAATAGACTTGGTCATGGTGAAAACTATCTTACATTGAAGGGCAGAAAGACCTGTTAAGACTGGGTTTCCAAATTTCACAGCCAATTCAAATGTATTGTTAGATACCTGCTTTCACCTAATTGTCCATGGCCACACATTGCGAAGTCCTCTTAACATAAGACACAAAACCATTGCTGTTTCTGGATAAACACATGGAAGGACTGATTACCTGGACAAGTATTATTACAATTAAAAAAAACCCCAAAAACCAGTATCAGTGTTAGGCGCTTTCACTTCTTTTTCTCTTTTTCTGCTTTCATTCTTTGCTGTAGTGTCTTCAGTTCAGTCATTACATTCAAAGTTCTGTAAACCCAGGTGACCTGAAAAGTAGTTAAATTTAATAATTTACTTAATCCACATACATTTACTTATCAATTTAACGAAAGCATCCATATAAATGAACACACACATACCACAATTATAATAGTATTCACCAGCAATGGTGCTGAAAATACTAGTGAAATAAACATTCCTCTTGAATCAAAGTATTGGTATTTAGAAAACAGCCTGAAAGAAATAAAATAAATAAAGAGGAAGCTTTATTCAGTGTAGTTCATATAACATTATACTTTCACAGAAACTATTCAACATGGACATTGTATAGATTACCCTAATTCTTGGGATCCCCCAGCACAGGACAGCATTCTACTGTATTAAGTCAGAACAAAGAAACGGTCAATATCTCATCAGTTATGAATATTTATTACAATAACCAGTCTTTCTTTTCTTTAAGGTTTTACTGCGCAAAACCTAAATAAAACAACCATAGATTAAGTAACTTAGTAATGTGACTACATTAGTACATATATTTGTACATCAGAAATCATGCTTATCCTAAAATGTCTGAAATTACTTTCTTAGGAATTTTGATTACTCGTATTACAAAAGATAACAGAAATAATAAATGTAGCAAAGCTGTAATTTAGGTCATGTATGCCTGAAGTGGAACATAAAGACTTACAATTAGATGCTTGCATAAAGTAGTGTTAAACACATAATTTCCAGTTACATCAGGGAAAAGTTAGTTCAGTGCTTATGAAAATAAGCCATCAGTGTAATTCTGGTACACAGGTTTAGTAAAACAGGCATATTTTAATGTTTTTATGCATATAAGTAAGTATATGCAGTAATAGTGATATTTTTGAGAGTGGTGCTTAACTTCAGCTTATTAAACATGAATAGCTAATAAAGAAAACCCACAAAACCAAAAAAAACCCCACCAAAGCTCACATCCTCTTCCCCTTGCCATCCCACTCTGCTTTTCTTTTAGTTCTCTGCCTAGTTAGTTTACAACCATCCATATAAACATAGATTTTAAGCAGTACAATAAATACATGCTAGCTATTAAAAACTATCTTTTCTTATAAGCTAGGTGGTAACTATGTTGTACTGTATGCTTTTGTTTAAAAGTTTTATATCAATCAATGCAAAAGATCCTCTGCCATCACATTCTACTGATGAGGCATGAGTGATTCTCTTTAAATTAATGCTTTCTGGGAATGATAAGAAAAAATAGAACATTTTTAGAAGAACATTAATTGAAATATGAAAATTAAAGTGAAAACATTTACCTCCAATTCATGGCTGCTAATTCATTTATATATTCAGCACAGTACACCAAGCCCACTGTACAATAAAAGAAAAACATTAGATTCAGTATTTCTTTAAAAATAAACTGCCATCAGTTCTGCCATGTATACTAAAGATATATACATGTTAGAGTTCCCTGATCCTCAGAAGATCAAATTACACATTTAATATTTAATTGCACAAAACCAATTCTGATTTAAATGTCCCATATAGTTACTAAGAAGTATAAACCGATCACAAAACATACCCACTATATTACAAACAAACAAACATGAAATCCTACTCATCTGAGCTTACAGAAAGAGCTCAGCATACAAATGAATTAAAAAAAGGGAAGAAGGGGAAAAAAAAAAAAAAAAAATCAGTATTTTTTCCAACAGTCTTCATGGTGACTGCTTCTAAGTTATGTCTGTAAAAAGAAATGCCAGCACTCCCCAGAGCTGGTATGGAATGGTATTAGACGTTATGGAGTCACACTGCTATAGCTAACATTACTATCTGAAGTTAGGGTACTAATTATATATAAGCATTTTGGTAAAATACAAACTTTGTTTGAATAGGTGCAGAGTAGTCTGCTGCAGTCAGGTGAAAACTAGCATATTCTTACTCAACAATTACTCACAATATGAAGCCATCAAGACAGTAAGAAAATTCAGTGCAATCACATGTTTAACAGAAAAGCAATACAACTACAAAATTTTAAGTTTGTCCTTGTATCATTTTCCACAAGAAATAAAGTAAAAAAAAAAAACCAACCAGATTCAGTGGCTAAAGATGACCTGCACAAGGCAATTAAATAACTAGTGTGGTGATATGAAGGAATGCTATTTTGTTTTGCTATCATCTGGATTACCTCTGTGTGGTACTGCACAGTATAAACATACCTATATCTGCTCAGCTGCCAAGGTAAACCAATGTGATAATTTCCTAATTTTCTCAGTTATTTCTGACTATGTACAATACAAAATTATTTATATTGCAGACACATCAAAAGTGGTTTAGTTTTTCAGGTACACACAAGGCTTGGACTCTTCTTGTTAACAGCAAGTTTACATCATATCTGGGTTAAAAGCAATGATCAGTTCCACTGCATTTTCCAATGCACTTAGACCTTGAGCATTCAAACTAGTGTTATTAACACCAGGAATACTTTAGATAAAGAGTCTGAAGTAAACAGCATGTCATTGGAAATTCTGAATGTCTAATATTAAATTTAAGAAAGAAAAGCCTGTATTCTTATAGAGAACTTTCAGGCCTAATGTGTCGTAAACAGGGCATTGTTATTGTGCCTTCTACAGATCATTTTAAACTCTGCAGTTACAAGTGGATGTACAGAAATTCCTAATGTCTAGATTCCTTTTTGGGGGTACTTAATGTTATTGAAATCTTAACTTTAGCTGAGTTATTTGCAGTTTTGAGGAAGCTATGCTTCCTCTCCTAACCTGACTAGTTCACTAAATGGTATTTTAAAAAGTCAACATAGTCTTCAAGTGGCTTTCTGCCTGCAAATCTCTTTCAATTGCTCATTCTTCCTGCAATCATAACAGAACTGTGAAAAAAAAACCCAGCCCACCAGAAAATCCAACTCATGGCTATAACTAAGGTACTGCTCACAATACACGGATCTAACCCAAACCTATGCCATCTTAATTAAACCAAATACCCTCTGCAAAGCTACTAGATCTTCATTCAGTCAGCTATAAGACACAGCTTTGGCTGGGCAAGGCCACTGTGGATTCTCAGGCTAAAGTCTGATAGACCCTGAAATAACGTAAACTGGTACTGCAATGTACCGAACCAGTCTTGCTCTTCCTCATGCCATTACCACAGCTGTCAGCAGGACATATGGTGAACATGCTCCAGAAATTAATCCCGCTGAAAGCTGACTATATTTACTGAACAGCAGCACTAGAATAAGGCAGAGCACAAAGGAACTATTGGCTCTCAGCCAATTTCTTTTCTGCTTCTCCAGCACAGCAACAATTTCCTGAGAAGCTGTGCACACACAGCTTTTACCATGCAGAAACCTTACTTATCCCAGATCCTCACTAAGGCCAGAGTTTTACGTCACTACCTCATGCAGTCTTGGAAACTAAATAAATACATATATATAGGTCATAGCAGCTTCTATAACAGTTTATCATGTATAGACACATCCATTACTACGACAGAAATACTAATTTGCACGCACTTTATCTTCTGCAAAGTATAAAACCATGTGCTGTGCAAGTACACGAAGAAAACGGCTATCATTAAGAGACTAAAAGAAGCTATTTGACAGTATTAGCAGCTTAAACAATGCACATGCCCTTTATCACCCGAATGCCAGCTCACGGAAGCATGAATACACGACTCACCCATGCAGAGGAAGTGCCCTATTTGCACCCGGTAGTGCTGGAAGGAGACGCACGTTAGGAGGAAGCAGAGGACGTGGAAACCCGCCAGCCCCACCAGCCAGGGCTCGGACCAGTCCGTCTTCTACGGAGAAAATGAAAGGAGATTAGACCATTGGCAGGAGAAGGAGTGTCACCAGGCAGCTAGAGCGAGCAGCTTTCCTCCTCCCGCACCTAAACGACAACCGATTTCAGTCACGGACCGCGCTCACCAGCCCGCCCCGTGCCAAGCTGGGGAAGGTGCGAGCACCCCCGCGCAGGCTTCCTCCCCGGACGGGCGCAGGCACACGCGGCAGC
>NW_009235996.1:19087-30782 GCF_000690835.1 Fulmarus glacialis | reverse complement strand
CTCCTCAGCGGGGCGGCAGCTGCGGCAACTTGGCTCTTGCCTGGGTGCTAATTAAAGGGATTCTCTTTGTCCCGGCAGCCTATTGCAATGTGGGCGAAAAGTTACATTTCGTTGTGTTTAATTAATGCCTGTTCCTGGTGTTCTGGTAGATAGATGTGATGTTTCATAATCCCTCGGGCAAATACAGGGACTGAATGCCCGTTTTTCATGTATAGGTAAAATATTTTTAGAAATTGCTTTAGTGTGCCTCTGCAAGTTTCTGGCACCCCTTCCTTGGCCTGAGGTCCTGCGACCCCGCGCCGCTGCTGCGCGGCTGGGCTGCAGCCCCGGCGCGGGGCGGCTGGTGACACATAGCTCCCAGCAGGTGCCCGATGTACCCGGGTCTGCTCGAAAACTGAGGAAAACTGAGGGGGTGAGAGAAAATGGTGCCTGGAAATAGTCTGTCTGTAATATATTCAGAGAAATTCAAGATGGAGTTTTCCTACTCTGTAAAAAAGGGGTTCTTAAGACTCTGAAATAACTGATGTTTTAATATCTTAATCCACGTTGTCATATTACTACTCAGTGACAGTTTTTCCTGTATATTTTATATATTGTTTATACATTATCCTGTATATTTTGCTTCTGACTCTGCCTTTATTCTTCCTACACTTGTAACTTCATTCTTTGTTTATATATTTATACCAGTCCTACAAGGTGTGGTTTAGGGTTGGAACAGGGCAATTTCAGGCAGAAGTGAAGCACACAGTGCAGGTGAAATTCTATGTTTTGCAGCTATTCTGTGGTGGGAAACCTGCGCGTTTGTAGTTTTGTTTTTACATATTTCTTCAGTCAAAGCTTGAAAAGTTAAAACCTGGGCAGGCTTGGACTAGGATCTTTTTAAATGAAATGCAGGACATACCCGATAAGAAGTTTTCATTTGGGACTCATTTCAATGTGTCTGGAGGCTGGTAACCCCCCGTAAATCCAGCTGACTCAGCCATCAGGTGCTTTAGTTGCATCTAGCATTCTCAGAGGGGCATCCCCCTTCCTGCAGACATCACGATGAACTCCTATTGCTCCAGGGTGCAGGATGTCTTAAAAAGCTGGGCAGTGGATAGAAAAGATGCATTCTCTTTAACACACAAAAGAAGCCTTGTACTACTGTAGCTTGTAGTAAAGTGTTTAATAAAGTACAGTATCAGAAACAATAGTCTAATAGAAAAGCTGAAAAGTTGAATACCATATATATTGTACGTGTTACATTTTCAGTGATAATTTAGGGAGTGAAGGATTTCTGAAGGATCCAGCAGGGATACAAACAACATAGAAACTGATTTTTTTCAATTTAGAACAAGAGATGTGCAGGTGTTGAAAATACCTTTCTCACCAGGAAAAAGGAAAGCACTGACAGCATATGATTTACTAAGTATGTACTAAACACACTAGCAGCAGATGTCCAGTGCTAATGTGCTCCAAGTGTTCCCTTCAAAATAATGACTGATCTGTGGTGCAGGTTGAAACTCACATCACTTGGTTTGATTTTATTTAGTGTAAGTTATAGCCTTTTAGAAATGCAGGGTGATTCATCAGGCTGGCTGTGTTTTTACCGTCTAGTTCTGAAAGGTATGATTTACTGATAGATGTTCATTTGATGTACCAGCAATGAAACCAGTATTTGAAGCATTCAAATAACAAGTTTAAGGGACCGGGGCAGGATGGGAAGTGAATCTAGTTTGAAGAACGTAGCTGAGATTGCTCATCTATCCGTCAGATTGCTCTGTTCTCAGCTAGTCATCAGGTTGGTCTAATTGGTCTACGTATGTATCCCACGTGATGCACAGCAGCAGGGTAAGCACAGAACAGGTCCAAGAACATGCATACTCTAAACTAGAATCAGGTCATACCCATTGTTTGGACTTTTTTTTCCTAAATGATGTCATCTATGCTTTGTTGAAGTTACAAAATTTGCAAAACTGAGAGGTTAAAAAATATTGTACTAGCCTTTTTGTGGACACAAACTGTTCTTAATCACAGGTCGCTAGTTGATGACATCTTTCCATTAGTACCAGACTCCTGCATAGACTCCTGAGAGGCCAAAGTAAGAACCTAACTTCCAATGAAAATTAAAAATATTATTATACTACTTATTATATTGACAGGAGAAGAAAGTTTGCTTTTTTTTTTAAAGTAGACATTGGGGAAGGAAAGTTTGTCCTTTTTGTTTTTTAAGTGCAGATCCTAGATGACTACCACTTCCCCAACTGTAAAGGTCTATGGTTACTTATCTTTCTCCTGTTTTTTTTCATAAAAATACACTTTTCTAGTGTGATATTCACATAAGTAAGTCACAAGCTGTTGCAGAAAACAACTGAGATCTATAGGGACAGAAGAAATTCTGTTATTTGGGAACATTAGCAAGTAATAACAATAAAAAAGATCAGAGGGTTTAGATGAGAACAAATACACAAAGATTCAAAATAACAGGAATTCTTTTCTCCTAATTATTTTCTGCAGTGTTTCCAAGGGACTATTTTTCAAACAGGAAGGTTACATTGACTACATTTCTGGATACAGTTTTTATCTTAAAATAAATACCACCATTAGTGACTGATACTGCAATTCAATGATCCATATCAGGATGTCTATGAGCAGGCAGTGACGTACTTTTTGTATGCTAGAAAGCATTCATTAGCTTATGTATCATCAGTTTTCAAATAGATATGCTGTTACACCTCATTGCTATCACATTCATTTAATATTTGTTACCAGTAATGTTCTGTTGATAATGTGCAGTTGATAATTTATGTTTTGCAGGGATTCCAAAGTTTACTTCAGTTGGCTAAGAAACACCCCTCACATCTCCTCCTCCTCCTTAAGCTGAGAAAATAAGGAAGGAAACGATCTGCCCATTTAACATTTACAGAACTTGTGCTGTGCAGGCAGTGCCGTAAGTCAGCATCTCCCTTCGTTGGCAGGCAGATACCGACCTCTGCATCAGCTAACATTTTTTGACTGTATCAATCTCAGAAGTATCATGAGTTTTTTAAAAAAATCAGAGCAGGGATAACCTCAATTATCTATGAAGAACCTGTAAGTAAAGAGAACAGGGCTTTCATTTAGACATTTAGTTCATTTAGACAGATGTCTGCTGCAGGGTATAAGTCTCAGGACTTACATCTTCTGGAACTCAGTTTAAGATTTACTTTTCTAAAAACTTCTTTACCTTTGATCTTGCTTCATGAGTTCTTCATACATAAAATTATCCATTCACTTAAATATAAAAGGTCTCATAAACCATTCTTCAAAAACTCTGTAAGTTGAGGAAGAAGAATGAGGGCAACATTTTTGTTTTCCTGTTTCATTCTTTAGGAGGTACCAAATTCTTGGCTAATGATAGCATGTATATGCCCAAAAAATAGTTTTCCAGAATAATACTGCTCAACACAGATCAGAAGTCAGTAAACACACCACAGCCTTGATATTCAGAGATGCTGAGATATGATAGGTTCTTTAAGTTAAGTCTTTCTGAAAAGCAGGGCCCGTGTTCCTAAGAACATCTCTAGTTGCAAACTCCCCTTCCCATGCAAAATGACTTGAATTGCTTTCCTTTTTTTTTTCTTTAAAGAAAGTAATGGCTATTTACACTTGTTATCAGGCTACTCACATCAGGAATTCAACTAGTTATGCATGCACAATCATCAAATGGTGCACCGAAGAGAATGTTTATACATGCTGAATGAAGCAACAATGGGGAAAATACGGCTCTGTAATATGAAAGGCAGTTGTAGTGTCAAAGATGTATCAGTTAGCTAAGGACACTATAGTCCAAGTTATAGAATACTACATAAAGACATAAAAAAGGATCAAGGAAAAAAAAGGTATTAGGATTTAAAAACAAGATTTCTGGATATAAAATCATATTAAGATTAATGAAAACTTTAATAGATAAATTATTTTCAAATATTTTATTTAGAGAACTATGAACTATTTTCTAATAATGCCCTTTACATAGTTGCATCTATAGAAAGCTAGTGGAGTGAGAGCAAGATGTAGCATTAAAACAACTTTTGATCAGAAATGATTGGTTTATCTACAAAAGTAAACCAAATAGAAATAATAAATTGAAGAGAACGTTACATAAATATTCATCCTGTCAAATAGAGATTCAGTGTCAGAATTTGGTGTTTAGGGTTGATTTGCCAGTGTAGGAAAATACAGTATGCAGTCAGCGTACGGAGCACTACTGCTCTTCATTTCTGTCAGTTGAAAGTTGCCAGTACAATGTAAACAGAGCATTTCTAATGATATCCTCAAAATAACAGATCATAAGTCATTGAGCCGGGACTGGGGGAAGCTATACTAGTTTTCTACATGTTTGGCAGCCACTAGCTTTTTACAGGCTGCCATATATGCGTTTAATTACATCAGCCTCTTCCTTGTCCAGGATGCCCTTGTCCACATAAGCATCAGCTTGCTGATCAATGAAATCTCTCAGCTTTGACAGATCATAGTCTGAAAAATAAGAATTCATTTGCACAATGAGTCATTGCCATTATACTGCTTCACCTGAGAAACAATGTCATTGTAAAGTTTATCCAACAAATGCAATTTATCCAACATGGAGGGAATTCACTACAAGTGCAACCTGCGAAAACAATTAAAAAAACCCCCAAAACACCCGCACAAAGTCTTTTTACATGTCATGGTGCTTTTACTATTCAAGAGGAATAATCATCTCTGGCTCTTGATTGCTTGCTGGCAAATGCTAAAGTAAGAATATTTTCTGGTCCAGAGATTTGATGTTCTGGTCTGCATGCAAAAGCTGTTGTTAAAACCCTATTATTTTCACAACTGTCATTGATTCAAAAGAAAGTATTAAATTGACTGTTTCCTATTGAAATCCCAGTAAAATTCCCACTTACTACAAACACCTGTAGTGAAAATTCAAGAAAGCAACTTCCTGAAAATAAATCGAAATAATACAATTATTTACCTTGATACAGAACATAATATTCTGACATGAAAAATATTGCAGTGAATAGTCTTTATGACAGTGTTAGTGTCAAAGTAGTCTTTGACAATCTTTGTATGTCAATCTGCAATCCAGTGCTGAAAGACCCTTTCTCCGTTTCCAATAGATGGTTGCATCTATACAGCATGATTCACACCATATACATTAAATAGACTTTTCCTATGATGGAAAACATCACTGTTTTCCATGAAAAGAATTCTACTTTCAAAAAACATAAAAAGGTAACCTATTGCGTAGTCATAACTCTGGCAACAGATCCAGTATATTCACACATCAACACAATACAGGTTTCAGTTACATAATTTACTGCATAATATGTAAAGCTTAATTTGTTAGAATCACAAGTTAGTAGTCTGGAAAACATCAATGTCTTAAGGGTTCATACTAATTTAAATGAATTAATATCTTTCACAAAAACAGATACATCCTGAATTTTTCAGTATAAATTACTTATTCCACAAACAGAACCTTCAGAATACATTAATACTGATTTTGTAATGTACTCCAATGTGTATCACCATACAACAATAAGTGGAAAGACCTTGTTTCAACCTGTACATTCTTAACAAAATAGACAATAATGACTTTCTGTCTTTTTATGGTTGAGTGACCAAAACTGGATAGAAATAGAAAGACATTAAAAAGCAAATTAATGCTTGTGATCATTTTTATAACAGTATAAGGCAATTTCAAGTGAGTAATACAGAAAATTGATATTCAAAACTCCCCACTCCTGCAGAGGTGTCCTCTCCATGTCTGAGTTAATAGGAATTTTTCTGTTTGCTATACTGAGGCCAGGATTTCATGTCTGATCTGTTACCAGCATTACTTAAGAGAATGTAACCTGTTTGTCTCTCCATCCTGTCTGAGTCACAGGGACAAATAGTGCCTAGCAATTTAATAATAAGGTTGTGAGATTTCATTCATATTGACAGAATGAGTGTCTCCAGTGAAAAATACCACGGAATGGAAATGAATGGAACAGCAAATACTAAATTAATATAATATCCACATTATTCACATTAAAATTCCTGAGCATATTTTTCTTCTAGAATACTATTTACAACTCTAAGATCATTATGTGGAGATGTGAAGGTTTAATTAGTAAACATTCTGTATGAGATTACAGCCATTAAGATACTGTCCAATTCTGGCTAATTTGTGTATCTCATGGCAATTTAATTTGATTTTTTTCTAGAAATTAGTAACTGTTAATTTCTAATACTTACTTACAACCTATTAAATTGGGCAAGTAATTAGAAAAAATCAGCATTGGTTTATATTCACCACAACAGCTGCAGCATTACATTGAATACTGTGAAACTGCTACAGTAAATGAAATGAGGTCTTATTTGCATATTCAAACCAAGCCATTTGCCATTGCAATTAATTATAGAATTTACTTTCATTCCTAAATGGCTACTGCTAGTATTATGAAACTAGAAACTACCTAAGTATTTTGTGAAAAATCCAAACATGCTATTTGCATCTATTAGTTAAATGACTTACAGTTAGGTTCTCTGGAGCCTAAATGCAATAAAATACCCAGCAGCCGATGTCTACTGGTGGGAGTGATGTTAATTTACACAGGAGAGGAGCTGGTCTTAAAGAGCATTGGTTTCAAAGATCAAGCCAGGTCTGGGAGATACTAAACACAGGCCCACAGAGCCTATATATTGTATATAAACAAAATAAACTTTGGACACAAAAGTCAATCAAGGCCAAAATCTAGGCTTTTGACATGTTTCTCTTTAAATGATCCAGACCACTCGAGTTTACTTGCCTTCTTAATAGGCGATTGATATTTTTAAACTGGGAAAATGCAAATTAACATTTCCAGGGTCATTAGTCATTGAATGAATAATAATTTCTACTGAAATTCATACAAAGTTAAGGATCTACAAACATTTGCCTGAAGAAAACCTAAACCTCTTCAAGTATATTCAGTGAGTAAAACAATCCATGAATAGGGGTGTGAAAGACTGGCCATTTTAATACACAAATTACTTTGTGAATCACTTTTCTGCTAGCTCCCGGGTGCTAGCTCAAAGTGGAGAAATGATTGATGAGCACATCAATAACACCTAATCTTGTACTGAAGAAACACAGCGCAATGCATTCACGGTTAGATAAGCTTACCCTGACTGCACTTCCCTTAACATCATCCCAGGAGAACTGAATTAGCATTTTACAAAAATAAAAAGTATGGAAAGGCACAATAAAGATAATGTATCAGAAGAGTAAGAACACTATTCTAATTTTGTCCTAACTTACTCTCACTTTAAGGCTCATTTCCATTGCCAGAGGACAATAAAGATATTTTAGTGCAAATTAAAATCCATCTATGCAGAAAGCGTACATCTTAATGCATTCACAGGCAGATAAATTGCTATTGATGTGCAGTCACAGCCATTTTCAGACTGCAGTAGTGCAGAGGAAAGGTTACTGTGAAGAGGAGTGAGGGGCTGCCCTCTCAGTATGTGTGATACAGAGGAATAATCACACGACTGAGACCTAATTACTATAATGAGTACACCGATAAACAGAAACATTTATTAGAACTGGCAGGAAAACTCTTGAGCAAATATGTATGTCTGTTGCTAACTGCCATCACTGCCATTGTGTGGAAATGATTTTAAGAGGGAAAAAATTTTTAAAAACATCCTTCCTATTACAGAGTTTCTATATAGGAAAATGAATGTGTTGGGCTGTAGGCATGCACTCATCTCTGAAATGTAATTCATATACACTTCAACTCACAGAGGGGGTGGCTAGATTACCCAGGGCTAATCTCATCCCAGATCCCCCTCTGCTTGGCTGGTGCAAGGAGAATCCTTCTCACCAGGCACCAGTCATACCCCAGGAATGGATCCCTTGGCTAGTAACCTTCACTTACAGAGCAGGTGACAGCAGAAGACCCAGCAATGGCAGAGAAAAGGGATAGGAGGCTGGTTTTATGTAAGATCTTGAGGGAAAACATGATATGGATAAATAAAGATCCGTGAAAAATAAGCTAGAAATCCTGCTGCTGTTTGCTCCCTCCCTCCAGCTCTCATACAGCCCTGCCTCTGAGGAACAGTCAAACAGAGGGGCAGCTGGTGAGCATACCCCGTGCAGCTGCTTCAGTCATTGCTCTCCTTCTACACAGCTTTGCGTGTGAGAGCTACAAGTCATTAGAGTTGACTTGGGCTGTAATCCAATATATTACAGGGCTGGTGACATAAGTCTGTATCTTAACTATTTATGGTTATGAAACAAAACTCATTGCTATTTGTGATGGCATGCACAGGGCTAGCCAGATGCACTGAGCTTTTCTAGACACATCCAGACATTTAAAATACATTTACCTCATGCATAAAATCATAATTAAAAGATACGGTGAACTAAGAAATGAAGCCCTAGACAAAACTGACGTACTGTTACCTGGTGACATGCAGACCACCATGACTATCTGGACAGCACATGACTAACTTCTAGCTGGTTAGTCCTGTGTGTTTTGTGGCCATCGGCTGTTTGAGACAGTTTACATGAATTTGCCTTAGTTTACTATTTTCATTCACTGATTTAAACTTTACTTTAATTCTAACATCACTAATTATCACTATAATCTGGACAAGCACAGTTTCACACTACTGTTATTTAACTTGTAACATAATGCTAAGTTACACGACACAATTTAAATTACATGCTTTGTAATATATATGGTGCCCTCCCCAAAGTCAAGGCTTTTTACTTCATACCTTCTTTGTTACCTTGTTTGTTGTGTTTTTTTAGCCATTCTATGTTCTTCCTGATCGCTTCCAAATATGCCTCAGCTTTCCCTAGAGGAAAGGATGAGAGAGAAATCAGGCACTTTCATCAATGATTGACGCAGCTTGCTTAACTAAGTGCAGTTGGTCACAGTGAAGGCAGATTAAAACTATTCTTAGTTTCTGTTTAAAAGCTGAGTCCTGTCACCTTTAGTCAGGCAAAATTCCCACAGATGGCTAGCAGGTTTTGTCTGTGCAAGATTAGTCATCCACAAACTTAGGATCACGGCTTTTTTGATCTGTATACGTAACTTCCAGTGGTATCCAGATACTGCATATGTGGATTAAAGGCAACCTGTAGCTTTTTGATCATAGTAATTGTTCAGCAAAGATGAAGCTGTTAAGACAGCAAGGAATAACTTAAATAAGACTGAGAGCTTTGAGTATCTCATATACAAAGTGTCAGAAAACTCCTCGATTCAGTAGTACTAACAGCATACAGCAAATCTAAGATTGTAATATTTTGGAAAGACAAGCTGAAATATAGCTACTTACATATACTGAGAAAAAGGATGTATTAAAATTACCATGATAACTCCTTGTTATAGTTGAAATTTTAAAGTGATGGCTATTTTTAGACCAGAAAGCACACAAGACAGAATTAGTTCAAGGATTACCTAATAAGGCCCCTAAGGAAATATTCCAGCTAATGGATTTTGAATTCTTAACTTGGCTGGAGCTTTATTGATGTAATGTTCTTACATTTGTCAGAAAAAAAACCTTAGTGTGATTAGCATGTAGAAGGCTACTACTGCCAACTACGCATGTCTGGTCCCATTAGTAAGTGTATACAGTATTAGAGAGACTGTAATTTTTGAGCTGGGAGTGCAGAGTTAGCTTTATAGTAAGTTACTCTATGAAAGAGCAAAGGGCATTGCATGATAAGACAAAGAACTAAACACTGATCCAATTTAAATTTCTAAAAGCTGTTGGGCTGAACATTTTTCTGGAGGTAAAGGAAAATAACCTGAACCAAACTGAACAGACAAATCTTCAATAGACAAGCAAAATATGTTATTTATCACTTCCCACAGGTATTGAGACAATTTTTCTTTACTGTGAAATTAGACAGCCATCTTGAGCTATTTTCTTCTTCTATGCTCAAATAACCACTGCTGGAAAAAATGCCACCTTCTATCTGTGAGTGACTAATAGTTTATATGCCTGCACCGCCCACAGGACTGAACCAGGTGACCAATGAACTACAATCTACTGTAGCCTTGACTACTGCAATTCATTACCAAGCATTTTGCAGTGAAAACACATGCATCCAAAAAAGTACGAGCATAAAACAGCATCAGTGCAAAATAGATTATAAGCAATTTTTTTAAACCAACTGAATACAAAACATAGATGCTTATGCTGAATCCTTAGCAGTAAGAAGCCACCGAAAGGTTTTTGCCCCAACAAACATCCTCCTTCAAAAGTTCAGCATTCATTACCTGACAAATCTCCCGTCTATGCATCACTTCCTAGGAAAGTCCATCAAGTCTAGTCAATAAATTGCTGATGAAGAAGGAGTTTTTTGTGTGCAGGAGGGAGAACTTACTCTGGAGACACAGCTAGACTATGGAACTCACTCTGTTAAAAGACAGACTCTGTTAAAAGAGCCTGAAGCACTATACGTCCCTTGCCAAACTAATTTCTCCAACTTCCCTTCCCCTCAGTAAGTTCTTCATCCACACACAGACCTAGAATGAACCCACTCTTGTCCTGTAAGTTTACACACTAACCACTTCTACTTCTAAGATTTACTTCTAGTAGAAGCTGAGAGAGAAAAAAAGTTGTATTTAAATATTTGAGAGCTGTGCTGGACACCAAAGAAATGCTTGGTTATCAAGATTAGCTAAAAGTGTAGCAGTGCTTGCCTTTGGTCTTTGGGACACAGGCTCCGATGTATAGTGTAAGGAGGCACACTGTCCTCTGCAGATTTGTTTTGAGATACAGCACCTGATTTGCACCCTGTGTACAGAGGGACTTCAGCTAGTACAGTCTAATGTAGCGTGGCACATGGCATTATGTGTCACGCTGAAGTAACTAGGATAATAAAAGTACTACTGTGCTAAGTTGGCTTATTGAGACACTAACTTACAGTAATAGGTTTTTGAAGTTATGTAAAACAGGTTAATTGCTGATGACCCTTAACCTCTGGCAGTGAGTAATGCAAATTTTTTCACTTTGCAGAACTTTTCAGTACCTTTCAGTACCAGCTTGTTCTAACACAAACTACAGAAATCAATGGGCTCACTCAGAATATTGAATATCCTGATGATCTGATTTCACTGAAAAGCCACAGATGCAAAGCAGCAAAATCTCTCTGCACTACTGTGTCAAAATGCATTTCATATTGCTCTCAAAAGGGGCTATGAATTCTGTGAAAGGTTATGGCCTTACTGAGCAAGGGATATAGTTTCATATATTTAAACGTAAGCAAATAAGTACACTTCTGAATCAAGCTGTTGTGTGCTGACTTGCAGTAACTATAAACTGAAGATATTTACGCTAAGACAATGGAAAAACAATACTAAAGATAGGAAAAGATTCCAATCACTTGGAGTGTACATATGTAGCAAAAGTAATGGCTATTTTGTACCTCTGGGCTCTTCACTGTTCCCTGCTGCATTTTGTTCTTCATTTTTTGTAGAATCCTTTGAGATTTCATATTCCTTTTCCATTTTAGCTGCTTCTTCCTTCGTACTGTCTGCTTCTTCACTACTCTTGTCTAAAGAAATAACAATAAGAGCAATTTTGTATCAAATGTACCACTTCTAAATCACATCAATATGATCTTTAGGAAGTAAAACTTTTTGACTGATGATGGAGGAAGAACCTCATTGGAGTCTGGCTTAAAGTGGTTTCTAAAGGTATTCTC
>NW_009235996.1:16972-19072 GCF_000690835.1 Fulmarus glacialis | reverse complement strand
ATGCCTGTTTCTTCTCTTATAAACAGTAGCTGAACACAGGTGACTAAAATGCAATAATATGTAGTTCATAAAGGCACATTCCTTTGTGCAGAGAAAAATGATAGGAAATTTGCATTCACTAGATCCAAAGTTGACAAAGAATGATTTTTTTATTATTTAAGTCTTAAAAAGCATTGATACAGTTTGCTTTTGTATATGTGTAATGTCTGGACTCCACTGAAGAAAAGGACAGTGAATATACTTCTCAAAGATTGGACAATTAAGTAAAAATTCCTCTCTTGTTGTGTGTTTAGACATCCAAGCTGTGGCTATAGGTCCTTGAGTATCTGTAACTAGCAGTCTGGCTTCAAAAGCAATTTGCGTGCTTTTAACTAAATAGATTAAAAAATGTGTTATTTCAGGAGAGAAAATTGTAGAATAAGTACCTGCTGGTAGCTTTGTTCTGGTTTTAGTGGAAGGGTTCTCAAGCTTCTTCTTTGTCTGCTCAGCTATCATTGTATCTAAGTTTTCTAGAAATCAAGGCAAAACAAAACCAAACCACAGTTATTCTTCAACAGATATGATGCAGAATCTGTACTATATTCTCTGCAACACCAGTTTGAAATCTAAAACAACAGTCTTCATCCTTACCTCTGAAGAATTAATGCATAGCCAACACTAAAAGAACAAACAAATAGCTATATGGAACTTTGATCAGTCTTATTAAAAAAAAAGAACAACTAAATAATGACAATAGATGTATCAAATACAGCCAATATTCATAAAGGCAGTAAATGTGTCCATATATATTCTAATTATTTAAGTAACTTAAGTCACAAAATATAGATAACTATCTGTAGCAATTTATTCTGATGAAAGCAATGAAAGGGTTTAATTAACTTCACAAAGTATACAAGACTATGAAATATGTGCTTCGTCCCTATGGTAAAATATTACCCCAAACTGCTTATCTGTCTGGATTTTATATGGTTTCATTGGAAAAGAAGTCCAATAAAAGGTTTTAAATTATATTTAGATGAAATAAATATGTAAATTGAACTGATTAAAACAAATATTTTTTAAAGTTGCTGATGTCAACCATTTACTTGAAAACCCAGTAGACAGCTGTGGCCACATGTACAGCTCTAGAAGTTTAGAAAATGTTTTCCTACGCAAATTTCAGGGCTGAACTCATCTAAGTTGAAAGAAAAAGCACCTTTTCATCAAGATGGACATTTCAGATATAAACATTGCATGCTTATGTGGGAAAAAACCAACACTTAATAGATACTCACAAATACAGATCATCATACAATCTGCCGTATTTCCTCAGTCATGTTATGGACATGGTGTAGAATTTTCTTTCCCTTTATCAGCTTTTTTTAAAGGTTCAGTTAAACATGGACCCAAAATTTGATAGATGTCAGCTAGTTGGTGGGGTATTTTTGAGAGACTTTATTTTGAATTTTCAATATTCCCTTTATATAAACACTAAAATATTTAGTATGAGATGTGGTAACTGTGGCAGAATAGATATTATAGGGCTAGTAAATATTTTAGATCATATCTTCTGTGTAAGGCCAACATTTTATCCATCAGCCAGGAGCATCTTTTTCCATCAGAAAGATACTCAGCACTGAAACCTAAAGATTAGTTTTTCAGTAAGCACATTTCTCTTCATGGCAAATCACCATAAGCAATTCTGCCTGCCATCTGATGAGAAATCACATAATCCTGTCTCCCTGAGTCCTCTATATTTTGTTATTTACAAAAAATTAAAATGTAAGCAGTTTTTGTTGGCACCCTGCCTGATTGCACCCTGTCAATTCTACACCACATTAGGGTTTTTTGTGAAAACGGTTTTCATTTGGTACATATCCTTTTAATGTGATTTCTCACCTTGCCATATGCCCTAAACTAAACACGTCTGGGCTGGGTTACTAAGCTGGATCAGGCATACTGATGAAGAAAAAAACAAGCTAGAATTATAGTGGTAGTATTGATGCCCCACTAATCACTTGATCCAAAGCTTATTGAAAGGACCGTAAACATTCCTTTCAGCTGAGCTTAAGATACTATTTTTTATCCTGAATCAGCACCACACTAGTATTCCAGCAGGAA